>NC_073239.2:5161515-5464545 GCF_029281585.2 Gorilla gorilla gorilla | reverse complement strand
AGATATTTCCACGTATATGCAGATAGCTGTGTAGATATTTCCATGTTCATACAGATAGCGGTGTTGATATTTCCATGTTCATACAGATAGCGGTGTAGATATTTCCATGTTCATACAGATAGCGGTGTAGATATTTCCAAGTTCATACAGATAGCGGTGTAGATAATTCCACCTTCATTGAGAGGGCTGTGTAGATATTTCTATGTTCATACAGATGGCGGTGTAGATATTTCCATGTTTATAGAGATGGCGGTGTAGATATATCCATGTTTATACAGATGGCGGTGTAGATATTTCCATGTTTATAGAGATGGCGGTGTAGTTATTTCCATGTTTATGGAGATAGCATTGTAGATATTTCCATGTATATGCAGATAGATGTGTATATGTTTCCATATTCATACAGATAGCGGTGTAGATAGTTACATGTTCATACAGATAGCGGTGTAGATACTTCCATGTTCATACAGATGGCCGTGAAGTTATTTACATGTTCATACAAATGGCGTTGTAGATATTTCCATGTTTATAGAGATGGCGGTGTAGATTTTTCCATGTTTATGAAGAAAGCTGTGTAGATATTTCCATGTATATGCAGATAGCTTTGGAGATATTTCCATGTTCATACAGATAGCGGTGTAGATAATTCCATGTTCATCCAGATGGCGGTGTAGATATATCTATGTTCATACAGATGGCGGTGAAGATATTTTCATGTTCATACAGATGGCGGTGTAGATATTTCCATGTTCATACAAGTGGCGGTGTATTTATTTCCATGTTCATAGAGATGGCGGTGTAGATGTTTCCATGTTCATACAGATAGCGGTGTAGATATTTCCATGTTCATACAGATAGCGGTGTAGATATTTCCATGTTCATATAGATAGCGGTGTAAATATTTCCATTTTCATACAGTTAGCGGTGTTGATATTTCCATGTTCATACAGATGGCGATGTAGATATTTCCATGTTCATTCAGATGGCGGTGAAGATATTTACAAGTTCATACAGATGGCGGTGTAGATATTTCCATGTTTATAGAGATAGCGTTGTAGATATTTCCATGTTTACAGACATGGTGGTCTAGATATGTCCATGTTTATAGAGATAGTGGTGTAGTTATTTCTAAGTGTATGGAGATAGCGGTGGAGATGTTTCCAAGTTTATACAGATAGCGGTGTAGATATTTCCATGTTTGTACAGATGGCGTTGTAGATATTTCCATGTTTATAGAGATGGCGGTGTAGATATATCCATGTTTATACAGATGGCGGTGTAGATATTTCCATGTTTATAGAGATGGCGGTGTAGTTATTTCCATGTTTATGGAGATAGCATTGTAGATATTTCCATGTATATGCAGATAGATGTGTATATGCTTCCATATTCATACAGATAGCGGTGTAGATAGTTACATGTTCATACAGATAGCGGTGTAGATACTTCCATGTTCATACAGATGGCCGTGAAGTTATTTACATGTTCATACAAATATCGTTGTAGATATTTCCATGTTTATAGAGATGGCGGTGTAGATTTTTCCATGTTTATACAGATGGAGGTGTAGGTAATTCCATGTTTATAGAGATGGCCTTGTAGATATTTCCATGTTTATTCAGATGACGGTTTAGATATTTCCATGTTTATAGAGATGGCAGTGTAGATATTTCCATGTTTATACAGAAAGCGGTGTAGATATTTCCATGTTTACACAGATAGCGGTGTACATATTTCCATGTTTATGCAGTTGGCGGTGTAGATATTTACGTGTTTATAGAGTTGGCGGTCTAGATATTTCGATGTTTATAGAGATAGTGGTGTAGTTATTTCCAAGTTTACAGAGACTGTGGTGTAGATATTTCCATGTTTATACAGATAGCGGTGTAGATATTTCCATGTTTATAGAGATAGCAGTGTAGATATTTCCATGTTTATACAGATAGCGGGGCAGATATTTCCACGTTTCTAAAGATGGCAGTGTTGATATTTCCATGTTAATACACATGGTGTTGTAGATATTTCCATGTTCCTACAGACGGCAGTGTAGATATTTCCATGTTCATACAGATGGCAGTGTAGATATTTCCAAGTTTATAGAGATAGCGGTGTAGTTATTTCCATGTTTATGAAGAAAGCTGTGTAGATATTTCCATGTATATGCAGATAGCTTTGGAGATATTTCCATGTTCATACAGATAGCGGTGTAGATAATTCCATGTTCATCCAGATGGCGGTGTAGATATATCTATGTTCATACAGATGGCGGTGAAGATATTTTCATGTTCATACAGATGGCGGTGTAGATATTTCCATGTTCATACAAGTGGCGGTGTATTTATTTCCATGTTCATAGAGATGGCGGTGTAGATGTTTCCATGTTCATACAGATAGCGGTGCAGATATTTCCATGTTCATACAGATAGCGGTGTAGATATTTCCATGTTCATATAGATAGCGGTGTAAATATTTCCATTTTCATACAGTTAGCGGTGTTGATATTTCCATGTTCATACAGATGGCGATGTAGATATTTCCATGTTCATTCAGATGGCGGTGAAGATATTTACAAGTTCATACAGATGGCGGTGTAGATATTTCCATGTTTATAGAGATAGCGTTGTATATATTTCCATGTTTACAGACATGGTGGTCTAGATATGTCCATGTTTATAGAGATAGTGGTGTAGTTATTTCTAAGTGTATGGAGATAGCGGTGGAGATGTTTCCAAGTTTATACAGATAGCGGTGTAGATATTTCCATGTTTGTACAGATGGCGTTGTAGATATTTCCATGTTTATAAAGATAGCGGTGAAGATATTTCCATGTTTACACAGATAGCAGTGTGTATATTTCCATGTTTTTACAGATACCGGTGTAGATATTTCCATGTTTATACAGATAGCTGTGCAGATATTTCCATGTTTATACAGATAGCGGTGTAGATATTTCCATGTTTATACAGATAGTTGTGTAGATATTTCCATGTTTATACAGATAGCGGTGAAGATATATGCATGTTTACACAGATAGCGGTGTAGATATTTCCATGTTTATCCACATGGCTGTATAGATATATCCATGTTCATCCAGATGGCTGTGTAGATATATCCATGTTCATACAGATGGCGGTGAAGATATTTCCATGTTCATACAGATGGCGTTGTAGATATTTCCATGTTCATACAGGTAGCCCTGTAGATATTGCCATGTTCATACCGATAGCGTTGCTGATACTTCCATGTTTATACAGTTAGCGGTGTACATATTTCCTTGTTTATACAGGTAGCGGTGTAGATATTTCCATGTTCATACAGATAGCGGTGTAGATATTTCCATGTTTATACAGATAGCGGTGTAGATATCTCATTGCTAATACAGATGGCGGTGTAGATATTTATATGTTCATCCAGACGGCTGTGTAGACATATCCATGTTCATACAGATGGCGGTGAAGATATTTCCATGTTCATACAGATGGCTGTGTAGATATATCCATGTTCATACAGATGGCGGTGAAGATTTTTTTATGTTCATACAGATGGCGGTGTAGATATTTCCATGTTCATACAGATAGCGGTGCTGATATTTCCATGTTTATACAGGTAGCAGTGTAGATATTTCCATGTTTATACAGATAGCGGTGTAGATATTTCCATGTTTATACACATAGCGGTGTAGATATTTCCATGTTTATACAGATAGCGGTGTAGATATTTCCATGTTCATGAAGATAGTGGTGTAGATATCTCCATCTTAATACAGATGGCAGTGTAGATATTTAAATGTTCATACAGATGGCGGTGCAGATATTTCCATGTTCATACAGATGGCGGTGTAGATATTTCCATGTTCATACAGATAGCGGTGTAGTTATTTCCATGTTTAAAGAGATAGCTGTGTAGATATTTCCATGTATAAGCAGATAGCTGTGTAGATATTTCCGTTTTCAGGCAGATAGCGGTGTATGTATTTCCCTGTTCAAACAGTTAGCGGTGTAGATATTTCCATGTACATAAAGATAGCGGTGTAGATATTAACATGTTCATCCACATGGCTGTGTAGATATATCCATGTTCATCCTGATGGCTGTGTAGATATTTCCATGTTCATACAGATAGCGGTGTAGATATTTCCATGTTCATACAGATAGCGGTGTAGATATTTCCATATTCATCCAGATGGCTGTGTAGATATATCCGTGTTCATACAGATGGCGGTGAAGATATTTCCATGTTCATACAGATGGCGTTGTAGATATTTCCATGTTCATACAGATAGCCGTGTAGATATTGCCATGTTCATACCGATAGCGGTGCTGATACTTCCATGTTTATACAGCTAGCGGTGTACATATTTCCGTGTTTATACAGGTAGCGGTGTAGATATTTCCATGTTCATACAGATAGCGGTGTAGATATTTGCATGTTTATACAGATAGCGGTGTAGATATCTCCTTCTTAATACAGACGGCGGTGTAGATATTTATATGTTCATACAGATGGCGGTGCAGATATTTCCATGTTCATACAGATGGCGGTGAAGATATTTCCATGTTCATACAGATGGCGGTGTAGATACTTCCATGTTCATACTGATAGCGGTGCTGATATTTCCATGTTTATACAGGTAGCGGTGTAGATATTTCCATGTTTATACAGATAGCAGTGTAGATATTTCCATGTTTATACACATAGCGGTGTAGATATTTCCATGTTTATACAGATAGCGGTGTATATATCTCCATCTTAATACAGATGGCGGTGTAGATATTTATATGTTCATTCAGATGGCGGTGCATATATTTCCATGTTCATACAGATGGCGGTGTAGATATTTCCATGTTCATACAGTTAGCGGTGTAGTTATTTCCATGTGTAAAGAGATAGCTGTGAAGATATTTCCACGTATATGCAGATAGCTGTGTAGACTTTTCCATTTTCATGCAGATAGCGGTGTATATATTTCCCTGTTCAAACAGTTAGCGGTGTAGATATTTCCATGTTCATAAAGATAGCAGTGTAGATATTTCCATGTTTATACAGATAGCGGTGTAGATATTTCCATCTTCATACAGATGGCGGTGGAGATATTTCCAAGTTCATACAGATGGTGGTGCAGATATTTCCATGTTCATATAGCTGGCGATGTAGATATTTCCAAGTTTATGGAGATAGCGGTGTAGTTATTTCCAACTTTATAGAGATAGCGGTGTAGATATTTCCACGTTTATGCAGATAGCTGTGTAGATATTTCCATGTTCATACAGATAGCGGTTTGGATATTTCCATGTTCATACAGATAGCGGTGTAGATATTTCCATGTTCATACAGATAGCGGTGTAGATATTTCCATGTTCATACAGATAGCGGTGTAGATATTTCCATGTTTGTACAGATAGCGGTGTAAATAATTCCACCTTCATAGAGAGGGCGGTGTAGATATTTCTATGTTCATACAGATGGCGGTGTAGATATTTACATGTTTATAGAGATGGCGGTCTAGATATTTTCTGGTTTACACAGATAGCGGTGTAGATATTTCCACGTATATGCAGATAGCTGTGTAGATATTTCCATGTTCATACAGATAGCGGTGTAGATATTTCCATGTTCATACAGATAGCGGTGTAGATATTTCCATGTTCATACAGATAGCGGTGTAGATATTTCCAAGTTCATACAGATAGCGGTGTAGATAATTCCACCTTCATTGAGAGGGCTGTGTAGATATTTCTATGTTCATACAGATGGCGGTGTAGATATTTCCATGTTTATAGAGATGGCGGTGTAGATATATCCATGTTTATACAGATGGCGGTGTAGATATTTCCATGTTTATAGAGATGGCGGTGTAGTTATTTCCATGTTTATGGAGATAGTATTGTAGATATTTCCATGTATATGCAGATAGATGTGTATATGTTTCCATATTCATACAGATAGCGGTGTAGATAGTTCCATGTTCATACAGATAGCGGTGTAGATACTTCCATGTTCATACAGATGGCCGTGAAGTTATTTACATGTTCATACAAATGGCGTTGTAGATATTTCCATGTTTATAGAGATGGCGGTGTAGATTTTTCCATGTTTATACAGATGGAGGTGTAGGTATTTCCATGTTTATAGAGATGGCCTTGTAGATATTTCCATGTTTATTCAGATGACGGTGTAGATATTTCCATGTTTATAGAGATGGCAGTGTAGATATTTCCATGTTTATACAGAAAGCGGTGTAGATATTTCCATGTTTACACAGATAGCGGTGTACATATTTCCATGTTTATGCAGTTGGCGGTGTAGATATTTACATGTTTATAGAGTTGGCGGTCTAGATATTTCGATGTTTATAGAGATAGTGGTGTAGTTATTTCCAAGTTTATAGAGACTGTGGTGTAGATATTTCCATGTTTATAGAGATAGCGGTGTAGATATTTCCATGTTTATAGAGATAGCAGTGTAGATATTTCCATGTTTATACAGATAGCGGGGCAGATATTTCCACGTTTCTAAAGATGGCAGTGTTGATATTTCCATGTTAATAAACATGGTGTTGTAGATATTTCCATGTTCCTACAGACGGCAGTGTAGATATTTCCATGTTCATACAGATGGCAGTGTAGATATTTCCAAGTTTATAGAGATAGCGGTGTAGTTATTTCCATGTTTATGAAGAAAGCTGTGTAGATATTTCCATGTATATGCAGATAGCTTTGGAGATATTTCCATGTTCATACAGATAGCGGTGTAGATAATTCCATGTTCATCCAGATGGCGGTGTAGATATATCTATGTTCATACAGATGGCGGTGAAGATATTTTCATGTTCATACAGATGGCGGTGTAGATATTTCCATGTTCATACAAGTGGCGGTGTATTTATTTCCATGTTCATAGAGATGGCGGTGTAGATGTTTCCATGTTCATACAGATAGCGGTGTAGATATTTCCATGTTCATACAGATAGCGGTGTAGATATTTCCATGTTCATATAGATAGCGGTGTAAATATTTCCATTTTCATACAGTTAGCGGTGTTGATATTTCCATGTTCATACAGATGGCGATGTAGATATTTCCATGTTCATTCAGATGGCGGTGAAGATATTTACAAGTTCATACAGATGGCGGTGTAGATATTTCCATGTTTATAGAGATAGCGTTGTAGATATTTCCATGTTTACAGACATGGTGGTCTAGATATGTCCATGTTTATAGAGATAGTGGTGTAGTTATTTCTAAGTGTATGGAGATAGCGGTGGAGATGTTTCCAAGTTTATACAGATAGCGGTGTAGATATTTCCATGTTTGTACAGATGGCGTTGTAGATATTTCCATGTTTATAAAGATAGCGGTGAAGATATTTCCATGTTTACACAGATAGCAGTGTGTATATTTCCATGTTTTTACAGATACCGGTGTAGATATTTCCATGTTTATACAGATAGCTGTGCAGATATTTCCATGTTTATACAGATAGCGGTGTAGATATTTCCATGTTTATACAGATAGTTGTGTAGATATTTCCATGTTTATACAGATAGCGGTGAAGATATATGCATGTTTACACAGATAGCGGTGTAGATATTTCCATGTTTATCCACATGGCTGTATAGATATATCCATGTTCATCCAGATGGCTGTGTAGATATATCCATGTTCATACAGATGGCGGTGAAGATATTTCCATGTTCATACAGATGGCGTTGTAGATATTTCCATGTTCATACAGGTAGCCCTGTAGATATTGCCATGTTCATACCGATAGCGTTGCTGATACTTCCATGTTTATACAGTTAGCGGTGTACATATTTCCTTGTTTATACAGGTAGCGGTGTAGATATTTCCATGTTCATACAGATAGCGGTGTAGATATTTCCATGTTTATACAGATAGCGGTGTAGATATCTCATTGCTAATACAGATGGCGGTGTAGATATTTATATGTTCATCCAGACGGCTGTGTAGACATATCCATGTTCATACAGATGGCGGTGAAGATATTTCCATGTTCATACAGATGGCTGTGTAGATATATCCATGTTCATACAGATGGCGGTGAAGATTTTTTTATGTTCATACAGATGGCGGTGTAGATATTTCCATGTTCATACAGATAGCGGTGCTGATATTTCCATGTTTATACAGGTAGCAGTGTAGATATTTCCATGTTTATACAGATAGCGGTGTAGATATTTCCATGTTTATACACATAGCAGTGTAGATATTTCCATGTTTATACAGATAGCGGTGTAGATATTTCCATGTTCATGAAGATAGTGGTGTAGATATCTCCATCTTAATACAGATGGCAGTGTAGATATTTAAATGTTCATACAGATGGCGGTGCAGATATTTCCATGTTCATACAGATGGCGGTGTAGATATTTCCATGTTCATACAGATAGCGGTGTAGTTATTTCCATGTTTAAAGAGATAGCTGTGTAGATATTTCCATGTATAAGCAGATAGCTGTGTAGATATTTCCGTTTTCAGGCAGATAGCGGTGTATGTATTTCCCTGTTCAAACAGTTAGCGGTGTAGATATTTCCATGTACATAAAGATAGCGGTGTAGATATTAACATGTTCATCCACATGGCTGTGTAGATATATCCATGTTCATCCTGATGGCTGTGTAGATATTTCCATGTTCATACAGATAGCGGTGTAGATATTTCCATGTTCATACAGATAGCGGTGTAGATATTTCCAAGTTCATACAGATAGCGGTGTAGATAATTCCACCTTCATTGAGAGGGCTGTGTAGATATTTCTATGTTCATACAGATGGCGGTGTAGATATTTCCATGTTTATAGAGATGGCGGTGTAGATATATCCATGTTTATACAGATGGCGGTGTAGATATTTCCATGTTTATAGAGATGGCGGTGTAGTTATTTCCATGTTTATGGAGATAGTATTGTAGATATTTCCATGTATATGCAGATAGATGTGTATATGTTTCCATATTCATACAGATAGCGGTGTAGATAGTTCCATGTTCATACAGATAGCGGTGTAGATACTTCCATGTTCATACAGATGGCCGTGAAGTTATTTACATGTTCATACAAATGGCGTTGTAGATATTTCCATGTTTATAGAGATGGCGGTGTAGATTTTTCCATGTTTATACAGATGGAGGTGTAGGTATTTCCATGTTTATAGAGATGGCCTTGTAGATATTTCCATGTTTATTCAGATGACGGTGTAGATATTTCCATGTTTATAGAGATGGCAGTGTAGATATTTCCATGTTTATACAGAAAGCGGTGTAGATATTTCCATGTTTACACAGATAGCGGTGTACATATTTCCATGTTTATGCAGTTGGCGGTGTAGATATTTACATGTTTATAGAGTTGGCGGTCTAGATATTTCGATGTTTATAGAGATAGTGGTGTAGTTATTTCCAAGTTTATAGAGACTGTGGTGTAGATATTTCCATGTTTATAGAGATAGCGGTGTAGATATTTCCATGTTTATAGAGATAGCAGTGTAGATATTTCCATGTTTATACAGATAGCGGGGCAGATATTTCCACGTTTCTAAAGATGGCAGTGTTGATATTTCCATGTTAATAAACATGGTGTTGTAGATATTTCCATGTTCCTACAGACGGCAGTGTAGATATTTCCATGTTCATACAGATGGCAGTGTAGATATTTCCAAGTTTATAGAGATAGCGGTGTAGTTATTTCCATGTTTATGAAGAAAGCTGTGTAGATATTTCCATGTATATGCAGATAGCTTTGGAGATATTTCCATGTTCATACAGATAGCGGTGTAGATAATTCCATGTTCATCCAGATGGCGGTGTAGATATATCTATGTTCATACAGATGGCGGTGAAGATATTTTCATGTTCATACAGATGGCGGTGTAGATATTTCCATGTTCATACAAGTGGCGGTGTATTTATTTCCATGTTCATAGAGATGGCGGTGTAGATGTTTCCATGTTCATACAGATAGCGGTGTAGATATTTCCATGTTCATACAGATAGCGGTGTAGATATTTCCATGTTCATATAGATAGCGGTGTAAATATTTCCATTTTCATACAGTTAGCGGTGTTGATATTTCCATGTTCATACAGATGGCGATGTAGATATTTCCATGTTCATTCAGATGGCGGTGAAGATATTTACAAGTTCATACAGATGGCGGTGTAGATATTTCCATGTTTATAGAGATAGCGTTGTAGATATTTCCATGTTTACAGACATGGTGGTCTAGATATGTCCATGTTTATAGAGATAGTGGTGTAGTTATTTCTAAGTGTATGGAGATAGCGGTGGAGATGTTTCCAAGTTTATACAGATAGCGGTGTAGATATTTCCATGTTTGTACAGATGGCGTTGTAGATATTTCCATGTTTATAAAGATAGCGGTGAAGATATTTCCATGTTTACACAGATAGCAGTGTGTATATTTCCATGTTTTTACAGATACCGGTGTAGATATTTCCATGTTTATACAGATAGCTGTGCAGATATTTCCATGTTTATACAGATAGCGGTGTAGATATTTCCATGTTTATACAGATAGTTGTGTAGATATTTCCATGTTTATACAGATAGCGGTGAAGATATATGCATGTTTACACAGATAGCGGTGTAGATATTTCCATGTTTATCCACATGGCTGTATAGATATATCCATGTTCATCCAGATGGCTGTGTAGATATATCCATGTTCATACAGATGGCGGTGAAGATATTTCCATGTTCATACAGATGGCGTTGTAGATATTTCCATGTTCATACAGGTAGCCCTGTAGATATTGCCATGTTCATACCGATAGCGTTGCTGATACTTCCATGTTTATACAGTTAGCGGTGTACATATTTCCTTGTTTATACAGGTAGCGGTGTAGATATTTCCATGTTCATACAGATAGCGGTGTAGATATTTCCATGTTTATACAGATAGCGGTGTAGATATCTCATTGCTAATACAGATGGCGGTGTAGATATTTATATGTTCATCCAGACGGCTGTGTAGACATATCCATGTTCATACAGATGGCGGTGAAGATATTTCCATGTTCATACAGATGGCTGTGTAGATATATCCATGTTCATACAGATGGCGGTGAAGATTTTTTTATGTTCATACAGATGGCGGTGTAGATATTTCCATGTTCATACAGATAGCGGTGCTGATATTTCCATGTTTATACAGGTAGCAGTGTAGATATTTCCATGTTTATACAGATAGCGGTGTAGATATTTCCATGTTTATACACATAGCGGTGTAGATATTTCCATGTTTATACAGATAGCGGTGTAGATATTTCCATGTTCATGAAGATAGTGGTGTAGATATCTCCATCTTAATACAGATGGCAGTGTAGATATTTAAATGTTCATACAGATGGCGGTGCAGATATTTCCATGTTCATACAGATGGCGGTGTAGATATTTCCATGTTCATACAGATAGCGGTGTAGTTATTTCCATGTTTAAAGAGATAGCTGTGTAGATATTTCCATGTATAAGCAGATAGCTGTGTAGATATTTCCGTTTTCAGGCAGATAGCGGTGTATGTATTTCCCTGTTCAAACAGTTAGCGGTGTAGATATTTCCATGTACATAAAGATAGCGGTGTAGATATTAACATGTTCATCCACATGGCTGTGTAGATATATCCATGTTCATCCTGATGGCTGTGTAGATATTTCCATGTTCATACAGATAGCGGTGTAGATATTTCCATGTTCATACAGATAGCGGTGTAGATATTTTCATATTCATCCAGATGGCTGTGTAGATATATCCGTGTTCATACAGATGGCGGTGAAGATATTTCCATGTTCATACAGATGGCGTTGTAGATATTTCCATGTTCATACAGATAGCCGTGTAGATATTGCCATGTTCATACCGATAGCGGTGCTGATACTTCCATGTTTATACAGGTAGCGGTGTACATATTTCCGTGTTTATACAGGTAGCGGTGTAGATATTTCCATGTTCATACAGATAGCGGTGTAGATATTTGCATGTTTATACAGATAGCGGTGTAGATATCTCCTTCTTAATACAGACGGCGGTGTAGATATTTATATGTTCATACAGATGGCGGTGCAGATATTTCCATGTTCATACAGATGGCGGTGAAGATATTTCCATGTTCATACAGATGGCGGTGTAGATACTTCCATGTTCATACTGATAGCGGTGCTGATATTTCCATGTTTATACAGGTAGCGGTGTAGATATTTCCATGTTTATACAGATAGCAGTGTAGATATTTCCATGTTTATACACATAGCGGTGTAGATATTTCCATGTTTATACAGATAGCGGTGTATATATCTCCATCTTAATACAGATGGCGGTGTAGATATTTATATGTTCATTCAGATGGCGGTGCATATATTTCCATGTTCATACAGATGGCGGTGTAGATATTTCCATGTTCATACAGTTAGCGGTGTAGTTATTTCCATGTGTAAAGAGATAGCTGTGAAGATATTTCCACGTATATGCAGATAGCTGTGTAGACATTTCCATTTTCATGCAGATAGCGGTGTATATATTTCCCTGTTCAAACAGTTAGCGGTGTAGATATTTCCATGTTCATAAAGATAGCAGTGTAGATATTTCCATGTTTATACAGATAGCGGTGTAGATATTTCCATCTTCATACAGATGGCGGTGGAGATATTTCCAAGTTCATACAGATGGTGGTGCAGATATTTCCATGTTCATATAGCTGGCGATGTAGATATTTCCAAGTTTATGGAGATAGCGGTGTAGTTATTTCCAACTTTATAGAGATAGCGGTGTAGATATTTCCACGTTTATGCAGATAGCTGTGTAGATATTTCCATGTTCATACAGATAGCGGTTTGGATATTTCCATGTTCATACAGATAGCGGTGTAGATATTTCCATGTTCATACAGATAGCGGTGTAGATATTTCCATGTTCATACAGATAGCGGTGTAGATATTTCCATGTTTGTACAGATAGCGGTGTAAATAATTCCACCTTCATAGAGAGGGCGGTGTAGATATTTCTGTGTTCATACAGATGGCGGTGTAGATATTTACATGTTTATAGAGATGGCGGTCTAGATATTTTCTGGTTTACACAGATAGCGGTGTAGATATTTCCACGTATATGCAGATAGCTGTGTAGATATTTCCATGTTCATACAGATAGCGGTGTAGATATTTCCATGTTCATACAGATAGCGGTGTAGATATTTCCATGTTCATACAGATAGCGGTGTAGATATTTCCAAGTTCATACAGATAGCGGTGTAGATAATTCCACCTTCATTGAGAGGGCTGTGTAGATATTTCTATGTTCATACAGATGGCGGTGTAGATATTTCCATGTTTATAGAGATGGCGGTGTAGATATATCCATGTTTATACAGATGGCGGTGTAGATATTTCCATGTTTATAGAGATGGCGGTGTAGTTATTTCCATGTTTATGGAGATAGTATTGTAGATATTTCCATGTATATGCAGATAGATGTGTATATGTTTCCATATTCATACAGATAGCGGTGTAGATAGTTCCATGTTCATACAGATAGCGGTGTAGATACTTCCATGTTCATACAGATGGCCGTGAAGTTATTTACATGTTCATACAAATGGCGTTGTAGATATTTCCATGTTTATAGAGATGGCGGTGTAGATTTTTCCATGTTTATACAGATGGAGGTGTAGGTATTTCCATGTTTATAGAGATGGCCTTGTAGATATTTCCATGTTTATTCAGATGACGGTGTAGATATTTCCATGTTTATAGAGATGGCAGTGTAGATATTTCCATGTTTATACAGAAAGCGGTGTAGATATTTCCATGTTTACACAGATAGCGGTGTACATATTTCCATGTTTATGCAGTTGGCGGTGTAGATATTTACATGTTTATAGAGTTGGCGGTCTAGATATTTCGATGTTTATAGAGATAGTGGTGTAGTTATTTCCAAGTTTATAGAGACTGTGGTGTAGATATTTCCATGTTTATAGAGATAGCGGTGTAGATATTTCCATGTTTATAGAGATAGCAGTGTAGATATTTCCATGTTTATACAGATAGCGGGGCAGATATTTCCACGTTTCTAAAGATGGCAGTGTTGATATTTCCATGTTAATAAACATGGTGTTGTAGATATTTCCATGTTCCTACAGACGGCAGTGTAGATATTTCCATGTTCATACAGATGGCAGTGTAGATATTTCCAAGTTTATAGAGATAGCGGTGTAGTTATTTCCATGTTTATGAAGAAAGCTGTGTAGATATTTCCATGTATATGCAGATAGCTTTGGAGATATTTCCATGTTCATACAGATAGCGGTGTAGATAATTCCATGTTCATCCAGATGGCGGTGTAGATATATCTATGTTCATACAGATGGCGGTGAAGATATTTTCATGTTCATACAGATGGCGGTGTAGATATTTCCATGTTCATACAAGTGGCGGTGTATTTATTTCCATGTTCATAGAGATGGCGGTGTAGATGTTTCCATGTTCATACAGATAGCGGTGTAGATATTTCCATGTTCATACAGATAGCGGTGTAGATATTTCCATGTTCATATAGATAGCGGTGTAAATATTTCCATTTTCATACAGTTAGCGGTGTTGATATTTCCATGTTCATACAGATGGCGATGTAGATATTTCCATGTTCATTCAGATGGCGGTGAAGATATTTACAAGTTCATACAGATGGCGGTGTAGATATTTCCATGTTTATAGAGATAGCGTTGTAGATATTTCCATGTTTACAGACATGGTGGTCTAGATATGTCCATGTTTATAGAGATAGTGGTGTAGTTATTTCTAAGTGTATGGAGATAGCGGTGGAGATGTTTCCAAGTTTATACAGATAGCGGTGTAGATATTTCCATGTTTGTACAGATGGCGTTGTAGATATTTCCATGTTTATAAAGATAACGGTGAAGATATTTCCATGTTTACACAGATAGCAGTGTGTATATTTCCATGTTTTTACAGATACCGGTGTAGATATTTCCATGTTTATACAGATAGCTGTGCAGATATTTCCATGTTTATACAGATAGCGGTGTAGATATTTCCATGTTTATACAGATAGTGGTGTAGATATTTCCATGTTGATACAGATAGCGGTGTAGATATTTCCATGTTTATACAGATAGCGGTGTAGATATTTCCATGTTCCTACAGATGTCGGTGTAGATATTTCCATGTTCATACAGATGGCGGCGTGGATATTTCCATGTTTATAGAGATGGCGGTGAAGATATTTCCATGTTCATAGTGATGGTGGTGTAGATATTTCCATGTTCCTACGGGTGGCCGTGTAGATATTTTCAGGAGCATACAGATAGCGGTGTAGATATTTACATGTTTATAGAGATGGCGGTCTAGATATTTTTTTGTTAATACAGATAGCGGCGTAGATGTTAACAAGTTTATAGAGATAGCGATGTAGATAATTCCAATTTTATACAGATAGCAGGATAGATATTTCCATGTTCATAGAGATAGCGGTGTAGATATTTCCACGTTTATAAAGGTGGCGGTGTAGATATTTCCATGTTAATACAGATGGCGGTATAGAGAGTTCCATGTTCCTACAGATGCCGGTGTAGACATTTCCATGTTCATACCGATGGCGGTGTAGATATTTCCAAGTTTATAGTGATAGCGTTGTAGTTATTTCCATGTTTATAGAGAAAGCTGTGTAGATATTTCCATGTATATGCATATAGCTGTGGAGATATTTCCATGTTCATACAGATAGCGGTGTAGATATTTCCATGTTCATCCAGATGGCGGTGTAGGTATATCTATGTTCATATAGATGGCGGTGAAGGTATTTCCATGTTCATACAGATGGCGGTGTAGATATTTCCATGTTCAAACAAATGGCGGTGTATTTATTTCCATGTTCATAGAGATGGCGGTGTAGATATTTCCATGCTTATACAGATAGCGGTGTAGGTATTTCCATATTTATAGAGATAGCAGTGTAGATATTCCCATTGATATACAGATACCTGTGTTGATATTTCCATGTTCATACAGATAACGGTGTAGTTATTTCCATATTCTTACAGATAGCCGTGTAGATATTTCCATGTTCATACACATAGCGGTGTAGATGTTTCCATGTTCATACAGATAGCGGTGTAGATAATTAAACCTTCATAGAGAGGGCAGTGTAGATATTTCTATGTTCATACAGATGGCGGTGTAGATATTTCCATGTCTATAGAGATGGCGGTGTAGATATTTCCATGTTTATACAGATGGCCGTGTAGATATTTCCATGTTTATAGAGATGGCGGTGTTGTTACTTCCATGTTTATGGAGATAGCCGTGTAGATATTTCCAAGTATATGCAGATAGCTGTGTAGATGTTTCCATGTTCATACAGATAGCGGTGTAGATAGTTCCATGTTCATACAGATAGCGGTGTAGATATTTCCATGTTCATACAGATGGCGGTGAAGGTATTTACATGTTCATACAGGTGGCGGTGTAGATATTTCCATGTTTATAGAGATGGCGGTGTAGATATTTTCATGTTTATACAGATGGAAGTGTAGATAATTCCATGTTTATAGAGATGGCGGTGTAGATATTTCCATGTTTATTCAGATGACGGTGAAGATATTTCATTGTTTATGCAGATGGCAGTGTAGATATTTACATGTTTATTGAGTTGGCGGTCTAGATATTTCGATGTTTATAGAGATAGTGGTGTAGTTATTTCCAAGTTTACAGAGACTGCGGTGTAGTTATTTCCATGTTTATACAGATAGCGGTGCAGATATTTCCATGTTTATAGACATAGCGGTGTTGATATTTCCATGTTTATACAGATAGCGGTGAAGATATTTCCATGTTTACACAGAGAGCCGTGTGGATATTTCCATGTTTATACAGATAGCGGTGTAGATATTTCCATCTTTATGGAGATAGCGGTGCAGATATTTCCATGTTTATACAGATAGCGGTGTAGATATTTCCATGTTCATACAGATAGCGGTGTAGATATTTCCATGTTCATACAGATAGCGGTGTAGATATTTTCATGTACATAAAGATAGCGGTGTAGATATTTCCATGTTCATACAGATAGCGGTGTAGATATTTCCATGTTCATAGAGATAGCGGTTTAGATGTTTCCATGTTTTACAGATAGCGGTGTAAATAATTCCACCTTTATAGAGATGGTGGTGTAAATATTTCTATGTTCATACAGATGACGGTGTAGATATTTCCATGTTTATAGAGGTGGCAGTCTAATTTCTGGTTTTTACAAATAGCGGTGTAGATATTTCCAAGTTTATAGAGATAGCGTTGTAGATATTTCCATATTTATACAGATAGCGGTGTAGTTATTTCCATGTTTATACAGATGGCGGTGTAGATATTTCCATGTTTATACTGACAGCGGTGTAGATATTTCCATGTTTATACAGATAGTGGTGTAGATATTTCCATCTTAATACAGATGGCGGTGTAGATATTTCCAAGTTTATAGAGATAGCGGTGTAGTTATTTCCAACTTTATAGAGAGAGCGGTGTAGATATTTCCACGTGTATGCGGATAGCTTTGTAGATATTTCCATGTTCATACAGATAGCTGTGTAGACATTTCCATGTTTATAGAGAGAGCGGTGTGGTTATTTCCATGTTTATACAGATAGCGGTGAAGATATTTCCATGTTTACACAGATAGCCGTGTGGATATTTCCATGTTTATACAGATAGCGGTGTAGATATTTCCAAGTTTATGCAGATAGCGGTGCAGATATTTCCATGTATATACAGATAGCGGTGTAGATATTTCCATGTTTATACAGATAGCGGTATAGATATTTCCATCTTCATACAGATAGCGGTGTAGATATTTCCATGTTCATACAGATGGCGGTGTAGATATTTACATGTTCATTCAGATAGCGGTGTAGATATTTCCATGTTCATACAGATAGCGGTGTAGACATTTCCATGTTCATACAGATAGCGGTTTAGATATTTCAATGTTCATACCGATAGCGGTGTAAATAATTCCACCTTTATAGAGATGGCGGTGTAAATATTTCCATGTTTATACAGATTGCGGTGTAGATATTTACATGTTTATAGAGATGGCAGTCTAGATATTTTCTGGTTTATACAGATAGCGGTGTAGATATTTACAAGTTTATAGAGATAGCGTTGTAGATAATTCCATGTTTATACAGATAGCGGTGTAGATATTTCCATGTTTATACAGATAGCGGTGCAGATATTTCCATCTGAATACAGATGGTGGTGCAGATATTTCCATGTTCATACAGATGGCGATGTAGATATTTCCAAGTTTATAGAGATAGCGGTTTAGTTATTTCCAACTTTATAGAGATAGCGGTGTAGATATTTCCACATATATGCAGATAGCTGTGTAGATATTTCCAGGTTCATACAGATAGCGGTGTAGATATTTCCATGTTCATACAAATAGTGGTGTAGATAATTCCATGTTCATTCAGATAGCGGTGTAGATATTTCCATGTTCATACCTATAGCGGTGTAGATATTTCCATGTTCATACAAATATCGGTGTAGTTAATTCCACCTTCATAGAGAGGGCGGTGTAGATATTTCTATTTTCATACAGATGGCGGTGTAGATATTTACATGTTTATAGAGATGGCGTTCTGGATCTTTTCAGTTTTATACAGATAGCGGTGTAGATATTTCCATGTTCATAGAGATAGTGGTGTAGATATTTCCAATTTTATACAGATAGCATTGTAGATATTTCCATGTTCATACAGATAGCGGTGTAGATATTTCCACGTTTATAGGGATGGTGGTGTAGATATTTAGATGTTCATACAGATGGCGGTGTAGATATTTCCATGTTCATTCAGATAGCGGTGTAAATAATTCCACCTTTATAGAGATGGCGATGTAAATATTTATATGTTCATACAGATGGCGGTGTAGATATTTCCATGTTTATAGAGATGGCGGTGTAGATATTTCCATGTTTATACAGATGGAGGTGTAGATATTTCCATGTTTATAGAGATGGCGGTGTAGATATTTCCATGTTTATTCAGATGACGGTGTAGATATTTCCATGTTTATACTGAAAGCGGTGTAGATATTTCCATGTTTACACAGATAGCGGTGTAGATATTTCCATGTTTATGCAGATGGCGGTGTAGATATTTACATGTTTATAGAGTTGGCGGACTAGATATTTCGATGTTTATAGAGATAGTGGTGTAGTTATTTCCAAGTTTATAGAGACTGCGGTGTAGATATTTCCATGTTTATACAGATAGCGGTGTAGATATTTCCATGTTTATACAGATGGCGGTGTAGATATTTCCATGTTTATACAGATGGCGGTGTAGATGTTTCCATGTTTATACAGAAAGCGGTGTAGATATTTCCACGTTTACACAGATAGCGGTGTAGATATTTCCATGTTTATGCAGATGGCGGTGTAGATATTTACATGTTTATAGAGTTGGCGGTCTAGATATTTCGATGTTTATAGAGATAGTGGTGTAGTTATTTCCAAGTTTATAGAGACTGCGGTGTAGATATTTCCAAGTTCATACAGATAGCGGTGTAGATATTTCCATGTTCATACAGATAGCGGTGTAGATATTTCCAAGTTCATACAGATAGCGGTGTAGATAATTCCACCTTCATAGAGAGGGCAGTGTAGATATTTCTATGTTCATACAGATGGCGGTGTAGATATTTCCATGTTTATAGAGATGGCGGTGTAGATATTTCCATGTTTATACAGATAGCGGTGCAGATATTTCCATGTTTATAGAGATGGCGGTGTAGTTATTTCCATGTTTACGGAGATAGCATTGTAGATTTTTCCTTGTGTATGCAGATAGATGTGTAGTTGTTTCCATGTTCATAGAGATAGCGGTGTAGATAGTTCCATGTTCATTCAGAAAGCGGTGTAGATATTTCCATGTTCATACAGATGGCCGTGAATTTATTTACATGTTCATACAGATGGCGGTGTAGATATTTCCATGTTTATAGAGATGGCGGTGTAGATATTTCCATGTTTATACAGATGGAGGTGTAGGTGTTTCCATGTTTATAGAGTTGGCGTTGTAGATATTTCCATGTTTATTCAGATGATGGTGTAGATATGTCCATGTTTATACAGATGGCGGTGTAGACATTTCCATGTTTACAGAAAGCAGTGTAGATATTTCCATGTTTACACAGATAGCGGTGTAGATATTTCCATGTTTATGCAGATGGCGGTGTAGATATTTACATGTTTATAGAGTTGGCGGTCTAGATATTTCGATGTTTATAGAGATAGTGGTGTAGTTATTTCCAAGTTTATAGAGACTGCGGTGTAGATATTTCCATGTTTATACAGATAGCGGTGTAGATATTTCCATGTTTATACAGATGGCGGTGTAGATATTTCCATGTTTATACAGATGGCGGTGTAGATATTTCCATGTTTATACAGAAAGCGGTGTAGATGTTTCCATGTTTACACAGTTAGCGGTGTAGATATTTCCATGTTTATGCAGATGGCGGTGTAGATATTTACATGTTTATAGAGTTGGCGGTCTTGATATTTCGATGTTTATAGAGATCGTGGTGTAGATATTTCCAAGTTTATAGAGACTGCGGTGTAGATATTTCCATGTTTATACAGATAGAGGTGTAGATATTTCCATGTTTATACAGATGGCGGTGCAGATATTTCCATGTTTATACAGATAGCGGTGTAGATATTTCCATCTTAATACAGATGGCGGTGTAGATATTTCCATGTTCATACAGATGGTGGTGCAGATATTTCCATGTTCATAGAGCTGGTGATGTAGTTGTTTCAAAGTTTATAGAGATAGCGGTGTAGTTATATCCAACTTTATAGAGATAGCACTGTAGATATTTCCACGTATATGCAGATAGCTGTGTAGATATTTCCTTGTTCATACAGATAGTGGTGTAGATATTTCCATGTTCATACAGAGAGCGGTGTAGATATTTCCATGTTCATACAGATAGCGGTGTAGATATTTCCATGTTCATACAGATAGCGGTGTAGATATTTCCATGTTCGTACAGATAGCGGTGTAAACAATTCCACCTTCATTGAGAGGGCCGTGTAGATATTTCTATGTTCATACAGATAGCGGTGTAGGTATTTATATGTTTATAGAGATGGCGGTCTAGATATTTTCTGGTTTACACAGATAGCGGTGTAGATATTTCCATGTTTATAGAGATAGCGGTGTAGATATTTCCAATTTTATTCAGATAGCATTGAAGATATTTCCATGTTCATATAGATAGCGGTGTAGATATTTCCACGTTTATAGAGATGGTGGTGTAGATATTTCCATGTTCATACAGATGGTGGTGTAGATATTTACATGTTTATAGAGTTGGCAGTCTAGATATTTTCTGGTTTATACAGATAGCGGTGTAGATATTTCCAAGTTTATAGAGATAGTGTTTTAGATATTTCCATGTTTATACAGATAGCTGTGTAGATATTTCCATGTTTATACAGATGGCGGTGTAGATATTTCCATGTTTATACAGATAGCGTTGTAGTTATTTACATGTTTATACAGATAGCGGTGTAGATATTTCCATCTTAATACAGATGGCGGTGTAGATATTTCCAAGTTCATACAGATGGTGGTGCAGATATTTCCATGTTCATAGAGCTGGCGATGTAGATATTTCCAAGTTTATGGAGATAGCGGTGTAGTTATTTCCAACTTTATAGAGATAGCGGTGTAGATATTTCCACGTTTATGCAGATAGCTGTGTAGATATTTCCATGTTCATACAGATAGCGGTTTGGATATTTCCATGTTCATACAGATAGCGGTGTAGATATTTCCATGTTCATACAGATAGCGGTGTACATATTTCCATGTTCATACAGATAGCGGTGTAGATATTTCCATGTTTGTACAGATAGCGGTGTAAATAATTCCACCTTCATAGAGAGGGCGGTGTAGATATTTCTATGTTCATACAGATGGCGGTGTAGATATTTACATGTTTATAGAGATGGCGGTCTAGATATTTTCTGGTTTACACAGATAGCGGTGTAGATATTTCCACGTATATGCAGATAGCTGTGTAGATATTTCCATGTTCATACAGATAGCGGTGTTGATATTTCCATGTTCATACAGATAGCGGTGTAGATATTTCCATGTTCATACAGATAGCGGTGTAGATATTTCCAAGTTCATACAGATAGCGGTGTAGATAATTCCACCTTCATTGAGAGGGCTGTGTAGATATTTCTATGTTCATACAGATGGCGGTGTAGATATTTCCATGTTTATAGAGATGGCGGTGTAGATATATCCATGTTTATACAGATGGCGGTGTAGATATTTCCATGTTTATAGAGATGGCGGTGTAGTTATTTCCATGTTTATGGAGATAGCATTGTAGATATTTCCATGTATATGCAGATAGATGTGTATATGTTTCCATATTCATACAGATAGCGGTGTAGATAGTTACATGTTCATACAGATAGCGGTGTAGATACTTCCATGTTCATACAGATGGCCGTGAAGTTATTTACATGTTCATACAAATGGCGTTGTAGATATTTCCATGTTTATAGAGATGGCGGTGTAGATTTTTCCATGTTTATGAAGAAAGCTGTGTAGATATTTCCATGTATATGCAGATAGCTTTGGAGATATTTCCATGTTCATACAGATAGCGGTGTAGATAATTCCATGTTCATCCAGATGGCGGTGTAGATATATCTATGTTCATACAGATGGCGGTGAAGATATTTTCATGTTCATACAGATGGCGGTGTAGATATTTCCATGTTCATACAAGTGGCGGTGTATTTATTTCCATGTTCATAGAGATGGCGGTGTAGATGTTTCCATGTTCATACAGATAGCGGTGTAGATATTTCCATGTTCATACAGATAGCGGTGTAGATATTTCCATGTTCATATAGATAGCGGTGTAAATATTTCCATTTTCATACAGTTAGCGGTGTTGATATTTCCATGTTCATACAGATGGCGATGTAGATATTTCCATGTTCATTCAGATGGCGGTGAAGATATTTACAAGTTCATACAGATGGCGGTGTAGATATTTCCATGTTTATAGAGATAGCGTTGTAGATATTTCCATGTTTACAGACATGGTGGTCTAGATATGTCCATGTTTATAGAGATAGTGGTGTAGTTATTTCTAAGTGTATGGAGATAGCGGTGGAGATGTTTCCAAGTTTATACAGATAGCGGTGTAGATATTTCCATGTTTGTACAGATGGCGTTGTAGATATTTCCATGTTTATAGAGATGGCGGTGTAGATATATCCATGTTTATACAGATGGCGGTGTAGATATTTCCATGTTTATAGAGATGGCGGTGTAGTTATTTCCATGTTTATGGAGATAGCATTGTAGATATTTCCATGTATATGCAGATAGATGTGTATATGCTTCCATATTCATACAGATAGCGGTGTAGATAGTTACATGTTCATACAGATAGCGGTGTAGATACTTCCATGTTCATACAGATGGCCGTGAAGTTATTTACATGTTCATACAAATATCGTTGTAGATATTTCCATGTTTATAGAGATGGCGGTGTAGATTTTTCCATGTTTATACAGATGGAGGTGTAGGTAATTCCATGTTTATAGAGATGGCCTTGTAGATATTTCCATGTTTATTCAGATGACGGTTTAGATATTTCCATGTTTATAGAGATGGCAGTGTAGATATTTCCATGTTTATACAGAAAGCGGTGTAGATATTTCCATGTTTACACAGATAGCGGTGTACATATTTCCATGTTTATGCAGTTGGCGGTGTAGATATTTACGTGTTTATAGAGTTGGCGGTCTAGATATTTCGATGTTTATAGAGATAGTGGTGTAGTTATTTCCAAGTTTACAGAGACTGTGGTGTAGATATTTCCATGTTTATACAGATAGCGGTGTAGATATTTCCATGTTTATAGAGATAGCAGTGTAGATATTTCCATGTTTATACAGATAGCGGGGCAGATATTTCCACGTTTCTAAAGATGGCAGTGTTGATATTTCCATGTTAATACACATGGTGTTGTAGATATTTCCATGTTCCTACAGACGGCAGTGTAGATATTTCCATGTTCATACAGATGGCAGTGTAGATATTTCCAAGTTTATAGAGATAGCGGTGTAGTTATTTCCATGTTTATGAAGAAAGCTGTGTAGATATTTCCATGTATATGCAGATAGCTTTGGAGATATTTCCATGTTCATACAGATAGCGGTGTAGATAATTCCATGTTCATCCAGATGGCGGTGTAGATATATCTATGTTCATACAGATGGCGGTGAAGATATTTTCATGTTCATACAGATGGCGGTGTAGATATTTCCATGTTCATACAAGTGGCGGTGTATTTATTTCCATGTTCATAGAGATGGCGGTGTAGATGTTTCCATGTTCATACAGATAGCGGTGCAGATATTTCCATGTTCATACAGATAGCGGTGTAGATATTTCCATGTTCATATAGATAGCGGTGTAAATATTTCCATTTTCATACAGTTAGCGGTGTTGATATTTCCATGTTCATACAGATGGCGATGTAGATATTTCCATGTTCATTCAGATGGCGGTGAAGATATTTACAAGTTCATACAGATGGCGGTGTAGATATTTCCATGTTTATAGAGATAGCGTTGTAGATATTTCCATGTTTACAGACATGGTGGTCTAGATATGTCCATGTTTATAGAGATAGTGGTGTAGTTATTTCTAAGTGTATGGAGATAGCGGTGGAGATGTTTCCAAGTTTATACAGATAGCGGTGTAGATATTTCCATGTTTGTACAGATGGCGTTGTAGATATTTCCATGTTTATAAAGATAGCGGTGAAGATATTTCCATGTTTACACAGATAGCAGTGTGTATATTTCCATGTTTTTACAGATACCGGTGTAGATATTTCCATGTTTATACAGATAGCTGTGCAGATATTTCCATGTTTATACAGATAGCGGTGTAGATATTTCCATGTTTATACAGATAGTTGTGTAGATATTTCCATGTTTATACAGATAGCGGTGAAGATATATGCATGTTTACACAGATAGCGGTGTAGATATTTCCATGTTTATCCACATGGCTGTATAGATATATCCATGTTCATCCAGATGGCTGTGTAGATATATCCATGTTCATACAGATGGCGGTGAAGATATTTCCATGTTCATACAGATGGCGTTGTAGATATTTCCATGTTCATACAGGTAGCCCTGTAGATATTGCCATGTTCATACCGATAGCGTTGCTGATACTTCCATGTTTATACAGTTAGCGGTGTACATATTTCCTTGTTTATACAGGTAGCGGTGTAGATATTTCCATGTTCATACAGATAGCGGTGTAGATATTTCCATGTTTATACAGATAGCGGTGTAGATATCTCATTGCTAATACAGATGGCGGTGTAGATATTTATATGTTCATCCAGACGGCTGTGTAGACATATCCATGTTCATACAGATGGCGGTGAAGATATTTCCATGTTCATACAGATGGCTGTGTAGATATATCCATGTTCATACAGATGGCGGTGAAGATTTTTTTATGTTCATACAGATGGCGGTGTAGATATTTCCATGTTCATACAGATAGCGGTGCTGATATTTCCATGTTTATACAGGTAGCAGTGTAGATATTTCCATGTTTATACAGATAGCGGTGTAGATATTTCCATGTTTATACACATAGCGGTGTAGATATTTCCATGTTTATACAGATAGCGGTGTAGATATTTCCATGTTCATGAAGATAGTGGTGTAGATATCTCCATCTTAATACAGATGGCAGTGTAGATATTTAAATGTTCATACAGATGGCGGTGCAGATATTTCCATGTTCATACAGATGGCGGTGTAGATATTTCCATGTTCATACAGATAGCGGTGTAGTTATTTCCATGTTTAAAGAGATAGCTGTGTAGATATTTCCATGTATAAGCAGATAGCTGTGTAGATATTTCCGTTTTCAGGCAGATAGCGGTGTATGTATTTCCCTGTTCAAACAGTTAGCGGTGTAGATATTTCCATGTACATAAAGATAGCGGTGTAGATATTAACATGTTCATCCACATGGCTGTGTAGATATATCCATGTTCATCCTGATGGCTGTGTAGATATTTCCATGTTCATACAGATAGCGGTGTAGATATTTCCATGTTCATACAGATAGCGGTGTAGATATTTCCATATTCATCCAGATGGCTGTGTAGATATATCCGTGTTCATACAGATGGCGGTGAAGATATTTCCATGTTCATACAGATGGCGTTGTAGATATTTCCATGTTCATACAGATAGCCGTGTAGATATTGCCATGTTCATACCGATAGCGGTGCTGATACTTCCATGTTTATACAGCTAGCGGTGTACATATTTCCGTGTTTATACAGGTAGCGGTGTAGATATTTCCATGTTCATACAGATAGCGGTGTAGATATTTGCATGTTTATACAGATAGCGGTGTAGATATCTCCTTCTTAATACAGACGGCGGTGTAGATATTTATATGTTCATACAGATGGCGGTGCAGATATTTCCATGTTCATACAGATGGCGGTGAAGATATTTCCATGTTCATACAGATGGCGGTGTAGATACTTCCATGTTCATACTGATAGCGGTGCTGATATTTCCATGTTTATACAGGTAGCGGTGTAGATATTTCCATGTTTATACAGATAGCAGTGTAGATATTTCCATGTTTATACACATAGCGGTGTAGATATTTCCATGTTTATACAGATAGCGGTGTATATATCTCCATCTTAATACAGATGGCGGTGTAGATATTTATATGTTCATTCAGATGGCGGTGCATATATTTCCATGTTCATACAGATGGCGGTGTAGATATTTCCATGTTCATACAGTTAGCGGTGTAGTTATTTCCATGTGTAAAGAGATAGCTGTGAAGATATTTCCACGTATATGCAGATAGCTGTGTAGACATTTCCATTTTCATGCAGATAGCGGTGTATATATTTCCCTGTTCAAACAGTTAGCGGTGTAGATATTTCCATGTTCATAAAGATAGCAGTGTAGATATTTCCATGTTTATACAGATAGCGGTGTAGATATTTCCATCTTCATACAGATGGCGGTGGAGATATTTCCAAGTTCATACAGATGGTGGTGCAGATATTTCCATGTTCATATAGCTGGCGATGTAGATATTTCCAAGTTTATGGAGATAGCGGTGTAGTTATTTCCAACTTTATAGAGATAGCGGTGTAGATATTTCCACGTTTATGCAGATAGCTGTGTAGATATTTCCATGTTCATACAGATAGCGGTTTGGATATTTCCATGTTCATACAGATAGCGGTGTAGATATTTCCATGTTCATACAGATAGCGGTGTAGATATTTCCATGTTCATACAGATAGCGGTGTAGATATTTCCATGTTTGTACAGATAGCGGTGTAAATAATTCCACCTTCATAGAGAGGGCGGTGTAGATATTTCTATGTTCATACAGATGGCGGTGTAGATATTTACATGTTTATAGAGATGGCGGTCTAGATATTTTCTGGTTTACACAGATAGCGGTGTAGATATTTCCACGTATATGCAGATAGCTGTGTAGATATTTCCATGTTCATACAGATAGCGGTGTAGATATTTCCATGTTCATACAGATAGCGGTGTAGATATTTCCATGTTCATACAGATAGCGGTGTAGATATTTCCAAGTTCATACAGATAGCGGTGTAGATAATTCCACCTTCATTGAGAGGGCTGTGTAGATATTTCTATGTTCATACAGATGGCGGTGTAGATATTTCCATGTTTATAGAGATGGCGGTGTAGATATATCCATGTTTATACAGATGGCGGTGTAGATATTTCCATGTTTATAGAGATGGCGGTGTAGTTATTTCCATGTTTATGGAGATAGTATTGTAGATATTTCCATGTATATGCAGATAGATGTGTATATGTTTCCATATTCATACAGATAGCGGTGTAGATAGTTCCATGTTCATACAGATAGCGGTGTAGATACTTCCATGTTCATACAGATGGCCGTGAAGTTATTTACATGTTCATACAAATGGCGTTGTAGATATTTCCATGTTTATAGAGATGGCGGTGTAGATTTTTCCATGTTTATACAGATGGAGGTGTAGGTATTTCCATGTTTATAGAGATGGCCTTGTAGATATTTCCATGTTTATTCAGATGACGGTGTAGATATTTCCATGTTTATAGAGATGGCAGTGTAGATATTTCCATGTTTATACAGAAAGCGGTGTAGATATTTCCATGTTTACACAGATAGCGGTGTACATATTTCCATGTTTATGCAGTTGGCGGTGTAGATATTTACATGTTTATAGAGTTGGCGGTCTAGATATTTCGATGTTTATAGAGATAGTGGTGTAGTTATTTCCAAGTTTATAGAGACTGTGGTGTAGATATTTCCATGTTTATAGAGATAGCGGTGTAGATATTTCCATGTTTATAGAGATAGCAGTGTAGATATTTCCATGTTTATACAGATAGCGGGGCAGATATTTCCACGTTTCTAAAGATGGCAGTGTTGATATTTCCATGTTAATAAACATGGTGTTGTAGATATTTCCATGTTCCTACAGACGGCAGTGTAGATATTTCCATGTTCATACAGATGGCAGTGTAGATATTTCCAAGTTTATAGAGATAGCGGTGTAGTTATTTCCATGTTTATGAAGAAAGCTGTGTAGATATTTCCATGTATATGCAGATAGCTTTGGAGATATTTCCATGTTCATACAGATAGCGGTGTAGATAATTCCATGTTCATCCAGATGGCGGTGTAGATATATCTATGTTCATACAGATGGCGGTGAAGATATTTTCATGTTCATACAGATGGCGGTGTAGATATTTCCATGTTCATACAAGTGGCGGTGTATTTATTTCCATGTTCATAGAGATGGCGGTGTAGATGTTTCCATGTTCATACAGATAGCGGTGTAGATATTTCCATGTTCATACAGATAGCGGTGTAGATATTTCCATGTTCATATAGATAGCGGTGTAAATATTTCCATTTTCATACAGTTAGCGGTGTTGATATTTCCATGTTCATACAGATGGCGATGTAGATATTTCCATGTTCATTCAGATGGCGGTGAAGATATTTACAAGTTCATACAGATGGCGGTGTAGATATTTCCATGTTTATAGAGATAGCGTTGTAGATATTTCCATGTTTACAGACATGGTGGTCTAGATATGTCCATGTTTATAGAGATAGTGGTGTAGTTATTTCTAAGTGTATGGAGATAGCGGTGGAGATGTTTCCAAGTTTATACAGATAGCGGTGTAGATATTTCCATGTTTGTACAGATGGCGTTGTAGATATTTCCATGTTTATAAAGATAGCGGTGAAGATATTTCCATGTTTACACAGATAGCAGTGTGTATATTTCCATGTTTTTACAGATACCGGTGTAGATATTTCCATGTTTATACAGATAGCTGTGCAGATATTTCCATGTTTATACAGATAGCGGTGTAGATATTTCCATGTTTATACAGATAGTTGTGTAGATATTTCCATGTTTATACAGATAGCGGTGAAGATATATGCATGTTTACACAGATAGCGGTGTAGATATTTCCATGTTTATCCACATGGCTGTATAGATATATCCATGTTCATCCAGATGGCTGTGTAGATATATCCATGTTCATACAGATGGCGGTGAAGATATTTCCATGTTCATACAGATGGCGTTGTAGATATTTCCATGTTCATACAGGTAGCCCTGTAGATATTGCCATGTTCATACCGATAGCGTTGCTGATACTTCCATGTTTATACAGTTAGCGGTGTACATATTTCCTTGTTTATACAGGTAGCGGTGTAGATATTTCCATGTTCATACAGATAGCGGTGTAGATATTTCCATGTTTATACAGATAGCGGTGTAGATATCTCATTGCTAATACAGATGGCGGTGTAGATATTTATATGTTCATCCAGACGGCTGTGTAGACATATCCATGTTCATACAGATGGCGGTGAAGATATTTCCATGTTCATACAGATGGCTGTGTAGATATATCCATGTTCATACAGATGGCGGTGAAGATTTTTTTATGTTCATACAGATGGCGGTGTAGATATTTCCATGTTCATACAGATAGCGGTGCTGATATTTCCATGTTTATACAGGTAGCAGTGTAGATATTTCCATGTTTATACAGATAGCGGTGTAGATATTTCCATGTTTATACACATAGCAGTGTAGATATTTCCATGTTTATACAGATAGCGGTGTAGATATTTCCATGTTCATGAAGATAGTGGTGTAGATATCTCCATCTTAATACAGATGGCAGTGTAGATATTTAAATGTTCATACAGATGGCGGTGCAGATATTTCCATGTTCATACAGATGGCGGTGTAGATATTTCCATGTTCATACAGATAGCGGTGTAGTTATTTCCATGTTTAAAGAGATAGCTGTGTAGATATTTCCATGTATAAGCAGATAGCTGTGTAGATATTTCCGTTTTCAGGCAGATAGCGGTGTATGTATTTCCCTGTTCAAACAGTTAGCGGTGTAGATATTTCCATGTACATAAAGATAGCGGTGTAGATATTAACATGTTCATCCACATGGCTGTGTAGATATATCCATGTTCATCCTGATGGCTGTGTAGATATTTCCATGTTCATACAGATAGCGGTGTAGATATTTCCATGTTCATACAGATAGCGGTGTAGATATTTCCAAGTTCATACAGATAGCGGTGTAGATAATTCCACCTTCATTGAGAGGGCTGTGTAGATATTTCTATGTTCATACAGATGGCGGTGTAGATATTTCCATGTTTATAGAGATGGCGGTGTAGATATATCCATGTTTATACAGATGGCGGTGTAGATATTTCCATGTTTATAGAGATGGCGGTGTAGTTATTTCCATGTTTATGGAGATAGTATTGTAGATATTTCCATGTATATGCAGATAGATGTGTATATGTTTCCATATTCATACAGATAGCGGTGTAGATAGTTCCATGTTCATACAGATAGCGGTGTAGATACTTCCATGTTCATACAGATGGCCGTGAAGTTATTTACATGTTCATACAAATGGCGTTGTAGATATTTCCATGTTTATAGAGATGGCGGTGTAGATTTTTCCATGTTTATACAGATGGAGGTGTAGGTATTTCCATGTTTATAGAGATGGCCTTGTAGATATTTCCATGTTTATTCAGATGACGGTGTAGATATTTCCATGTTTATAGAGATGGCAGTGTAGATATTTCCATGTTTATACAGAAAGCGGTGTAGATATTTCCATGTTTACACAGATAGCGGTGTACATATTTCCATGTTTATGCAGTTGGCGGTGTAGATATTTACATGTTTATAGAGTTGGCGGTCTAGATATTTCGATGTTTATAGAGATAGTGGTGTAGTTATTTCCAAGTTTATAGAGACTGTGGTGTAGATATTTCCATGTTTATAGAGATAGCGGTGTAGATATTTCCATGTTTATAGAGATAGCAGTGTAGATATTTCCATGTTTATACAGATAGCGGGGCAGATATTTCCACGTTTCTAAAGATGGCAGTGTTGATATTTCCATGTTAATAAACATGGTGTTGTAGATATTTCCATGTTCCTACAGACGGCAGTGTAGATATTTCCATGTTCATACAGATGGCAGTGTAGATATTTCCAAGTTTATAGAGATAGCGGTGTAGTTATTTCCATGTTTATGAAGAAAGCTGTGTAGATATTTCCATGTATATGCAGATAGCTTTGGAGATATTTCCATGTTCATACAGATAGCGGTGTAGATAATTCCATGTTCATCCAGATGGCGGTGTAGATATATCTATGTTCATACAGATGGCGGTGAAGATATTTTCATGTTCATACAGATGGCGGTGTAGATATTTCCATGTTCATACAAGTGGCGGTGTATTTATTTCCATGTTCATAGAGATGGCGGTGTAGATGTTTCCATGTTCATACAGATAGCGGTGTAGATATTTCCATGTTCATACAGATAGCGGTGTAGATATTTCCATGTTCATATAGATAGCGGTGTAAATATTTCCATTTTCATACAGTTAGCGGTGTTGATATTTCCATGTTCATACAGATGGCGATGTAGATATTTCCATGTTCATTCAGATGGCGGTGAAGATATTTACAAGTTCATACAGATGGCGGTGTAGATATTTCCATGTTTATAGAGATAGCGTTGTAGATATTTCCATGTTTACAGACATGGTGGTCTAGATATGTCCATGTTTATAGAGATAGTGGTGTAGTTATTTCTAAGTGTATGGAGATAGCGGTGGAGATGTTTCCAAGTTTATACAGATAGCGGTGTAGATATTTCCATGTTTGTACAGATGGCGTTGTAGATATTTCCATGTTTATAAAGATAGCGGTGAAGATATTTCCATGTTTACACAGATAGCAGTGTGTATATTTCCATGTTTTTACAGATACCGGTGTAGATATTTCCATGTTTATACAGATAGCTGTGCAGATATTTCCATGTTTATACAGATAGCGGTGTAGATATTTCCATGTTTATACAGATAGTTGTGTAGATATTTCCATGTTTATACAGATAGCGGTGAAGATATATGCATGTTTACACAGATAGCGGTGTAGATATTTCCATGTTTATCCACATGGCTGTATAGATATATCCATGTTCATCCAGATGGCTGTGTAGATATATCCATGTTCATACAGATGGCGGTGAAGATATTTCCATGTTCATACAGATGGCGTTGTAGATATTTCCATGTTCATACAGGTAGCCCTGTAGATATTGCCATGTTCATACCGATAGCGTTGCTGATACTTCCATGTTTATACAGTTAGCGGTGTACATATTTCCTTGTTTATACAGGTAGCGGTGTAGATATTTCCATGTTCATACAGATAGCGGTGTAGATATTTCCATGTTTATACAGATAGCGGTGTAGATATCTCATTGCTAATACAGATGGCGGTGTAGATATTTATATGTTCATCCAGACGGCTGTGTAGACATATCCATGTTCATACAGATGGCGGTGAAGATATTTCCATGTTCATACAGATGGCTGTGTAGATATATCCATGTTCATACAGATGGCGGTGAAGATTTTTTTATGTTCATACAGATGGCGGTGTAGATATTTCCATGTTCATACAGATAGCGGTGCTGATATTTCCATGTTTATACAGGTAGCAGTGTAGATATTTCCATGTTTATACAGATAGCGGTGTAGATATTTCCATGTTTATACACATAGCGGTGTAGATATTTCCATGTTTATACAGATAGCGGTGTAGATATTTCCATGTTCATGAAGATAGTGGTGTAGATATCTCCATCTTAATACAGATGGCAGTGTAGATATTTAAATGTTCATACAGATGGCGGTGCAGATATTTCCATGTTCATACAGATGGCGGTGTAGATATTTCCATGTTCATACAGATAGCGGTGTAGTTATTTCCATGTTTAAAGAGATAGCTGTGTAGATATTTCCATGTATAAGCAGATAGCTGTGTAGATATTTCCGTTTTCAGGCAGATAGCGGTGTATGTATTTCCCTGTTCAAACAGTTAGCGGTGTAGATATTTCCATGTACATAAAGATAGCGGTGTAGATATTAACATGTTCATCCACATGGCTGTGTAGATATATCCATGTTCATCCTGATGGCTGTGTAGATATTTCCATGTTCATACAGATAGCGGTGTAGATATTTCCATGTTCATACAGATAGCGGTGTAGATATTTTCATATTCATCCAGATGGCTGTGTAGATATATCCGTGTTCATACAGATGGCGGTGAAGATATTTCCATGTTCATACAGATGGCGTTGTAGATATTTCCATGTTCATACAGATAGCCGTGTAGATATTGCCATGTTCATACCGATAGCGGTGCTGATACTTCCATGTTTATACAGGTAGCGGTGTACATATTTCCGTGTTTATACAGGTAGCGGTGTAGATATTTCCATGTTCATACAGATAGCGGTGTAGATATTTGCATGTTTATACAGATAGCGGTGTAGATATCTCCTTCTTAATACAGACGGCGGTGTAGATATTTATATGTTCATACAGATGGCGGTGCAGATATTTCCATGTTCATACAGATGGCGGTGAAGATATTTCCATGTTCATACAGATGGCGGTGTAGATACTTCCATGTTCATACTGATAGCGGTGCTGATATTTCCATGTTTATACAGGTAGCGGTGTAGATATTTCCATGTTTATACAGATAGCAGTGTAGATATTTCCATGTTTATACACATAGCGGTGTAGATATTTCCATGTTTATACAGATAGCGGTGTATATATCTCCATCTTAATACAGATGGCGGTGTAGATATTTATATGTTCATTCAGATGGCGGTGCATATATTTCCATGTTCATACAGATGGCGGTGTAGATATTTCCATGTTCATACAGTTAGCGGTGTAGTTATTTCCATGTGTAAAGAGATAGCTGTGAAGATATTTCCACGTATATGCAGATAGCTGTGTAGACATTTCCATTTTCATGCAGATAGCGGTGTATATATTTCCCTGTTCAAACAGTTAGCGGTGTAGATATTTCCATGTTCATAAAGATAGCAGTGTAGATATTTCCATGTTTATACAGATAGCGGTGTAGATATTTCCATCTTCATACAGATGGCGGTGGAGATATTTCCAAGTTCATACAGATGGTGGTGCAGATATTTCCATGTTCATATAGCTGGCGATGTAGATATTTCCAAGTTTATGGAGATAGCGGTGTAGTTATTTCCAACTTTATAGAGATAGCGGTGTAGATATTTCCACGTTTATGCAGATAGCTGTGTAGATATTTCCATGTTCATACAGATAGCGGTTTGGATATTTCCATGTTCATACAGATAGCGGTGTAGATATTTCCATGTTCATACAGATAGCGGTGTAGATATTTCCATGTTCATACAGATAGCGGTGTAGATATTTCCATGTTTGTACAGATAGCGGTGTAAATAATTCCACCTTCATAGAGAGGGCGGTGTAGATATTTCTGTGTTCATACAGATGGCGGTGTAGATATTTACATGTTTATAGAGATGGCGGTCTAGATATTTTCTGGTTTACACAGATAGCGGTGTAGATATTTCCACGTATATGCAGATAGCTGTGTAGATATTTCCATGTTCATACAGATAGCGGTGTAGATATTTCCATGTTCATACAGATAGCGGTGTAGATATTTCCATGTTCATACAGATAGCGGTGTAGATATTTCCAAGTTCATACAGATAGCGGTGTAGATAATTCCACCTTCATTGAGAGGGCTGTGTAGATATTTCTATGTTCATACAGATGGCGGTGTAGATATTTCCATGTTTATAGAGATGGCGGTGTAGATATATCCATGTTTATACAGATGGCGGTGTAGATATTTCCATGTTTATAGAGATGGCGGTGTAGTTATTTCCATGTTTATGGAGATAGTATTGTAGATATTTCCATGTATATGCAGATAGATGTGTATATGTTTCCATATTCATACAGATAGCGGTGTAGATAGTTCCATGTTCATACAGATAGCGGTGTAGATACTTCCATGTTCATACAGATGGCCGTGAAGTTATTTACATGTTCATACAAATGGCGTTGTAGATATTTCCATGTTTATAGAGATGGCGGTGTAGATTTTTCCATGTTTATACAGATGGAGGTGTAGGTATTTCCATGTTTATAGAGATGGCCTTGTAGATATTTCCATGTTTATTCAGATGACGGTGTAGATATTTCCATGTTTATAGAGATGGCAGTGTAGATATTTCCATGTTTATACAGAAAGCGGTGTAGATATTTCCATGTTTACACAGATAGCGGTGTACATATTTCCATGTTTATGCAGTTGGCGGTGTAGATATTTACATGTTTATAGAGTTGGCGGTCTAGATATTTCGATGTTTATAGAGATAGTGGTGTAGTTATTTCCAAGTTTATAGAGACTGTGGTGTAGATATTTCCATGTTTATAGAGATAGCGGTGTAGATATTTCCATGTTTATAGAGATAGCAGTGTAGATATTTCCATGTTTATACAGATAGCGGGGCAGATATTTCCACGTTTCTAAAGATGGCAGTGTTGATATTTCCATGTTAATAAACATGGTGTTGTAGATATTTCCATGTTCCTACAGACGGCAGTGTAGATATTTCCATGTTCATACAGATGGCAGTGTAGATATTTCCAAGTTTATAGAGATAGCGGTGTAGTTATTTCCATGTTTATGAAGAAAGCTGTGTAGATATTTCCATGTATATGCAGATAGCTTTGGAGATATTTCCATGTTCATACAGATAGCGGTGTAGATAATTCCATGTTCATCCAGATGGCGGTGTAGATATATCTATGTTCATACAGATGGCGGTGAAGATATTTTCATGTTCATACAGATGGCGGTGTAGATATTTCCATGTTCATACAAGTGGCGGTGTATTTATTTCCATGTTCATAGAGATGGCGGTGTAGATGTTTCCATGTTCATACAGATAGCGGTGTAGATATTTCCATGTTCATACAGATAGCGGTGTAGATATTTCCATGTTCATATAGATAGCGGTGTAAATATTTCCATTTTCATACAGTTAGCGGTGTTGATATTTCCATGTTCATACAGATGGCGATGTAGATATTTCCATGTTCATTCAGATGGCGGTGAAGATATTTACAAGTTCATACAGATGGCGGTGTAGATATTTCCATGTTTATAGAGATAGCGTTGTAGATATTTCCATGTTTACAGACATGGTGGTCTAGATATGTCCATGTTTATAGAGATAGTGGTGTAGTTATTTCTAAGTGTATGGAGATAGCGGTGGAGATGTTTCCAAGTTTATACAGATAGCGGTGTAGATATTTCCATGTTTGTACAGATGGCGTTGTAGATATTTCCATGTTTATAAAGATAACGGTGAAGATATTTCCATGTTTACACAGATAGCAGTGTGTATATTTCCATGTTTTTACAGATACCGGTGTAGATATTTCCATGTTTATACAGATAGCTGTGCAGATATTTCCATGTTTATACAGATAGCGGTGTAGATATTTCCATGTTTATACAGATAGTGGTGTAGATATTTCCATGTTGATACAGATAGCGGTGTAGATATTTCCATGTTTATACAGATAGCGGTGTAGATATTTCCATGTTCCTACAGATGTCGGTGTAGATATTTCCATGTTCATACAGATGGCGGCGTGGATATTTCCATGTTTATAGAGATGGCGGTGAAGATATTTCCATGTTCATAGTGATGGTGGTGTAGATATTTCCATGTTCCTACGGGTGGCCGTGTAGATATTTTCAGGAGCATACAGATAGCGGTGTAGATATTTACATGTTTATAGAGATGGCGGTCTAGATATTTTTTTGTTAATACAGATAGCGGCGTAGATGTTAACAAGTTTATAGAGATAGCGATGTAGATAATTCCAATTTTATACAGATAGCAGGATAGATATTTCCATGTTCATAGAGATAGCGGTGTAGATATTTCCACGTTTATAAAGGTGGCGGTGTAGATATTTCCATGTTAATACAGATGGCGGTATAGATAGTTCCATGTTCCTACAGATGCCGGTGTAGACATTTCCATGTTCATACCGATGGCGGTGTAGATATTTCCAAGTTTATAGTGATAGCGTTGTAGTTATTTCCATGTTTATAGAGAAAGCTGTGTAGATATTTCCATGTATATGCATATAGCTGTGGAGATATTTCCATGTTCATACAGATAGCGGTGTAGATATTTCCATGTTCATCCAGATGGCGGTGTAGGTATATCTATGTTCATATAGATGGCGGTGAAGGTATTTCCATGTTCATACAGATGGCGGTGTAGATATTTCCATGTTCAAACAAATGGCGGTGTATTTATTTCCATGTTCATAGAGATGGCGGTGTAGATATTTCCATGCTTATACAGATAGCGGTGTAGGTATTTCCATATTTATAGAGATAGCAGTGTAGATATTCCCATTGATATACAGATACCTGTGTTGATATTTCCATGTTCATACAGATAACGGTGTAGTTATTTCCATATTCTTACAGATAGCCGTGTAGATATTTCCATGTTCATACACATAGCGGTGTAGATGTTTCCATGTTCATACAGATAGCGGTGTAGATAATTAAACCTTCATAGAGAGGGCAGTGTAGATATTTCTATGTTCATACAGATGGCGGTGTAGATATTTCCATGTCTATAGAGATGGCGGTGTAGATATTTCCATGTTTATACAGATGGCCGTGTAGATATTTCCATGTTTATAGAGATGGCGGTGTTGTTACTTCCATGTTTATGGAGATAGCCGTGTAGATATTTCCAAGTATATGCAGATAGCTGTGTAGATGTTTCCATGTTCATACAGATAGCGGTGTAGATAGTTCCATGTTCATACAGATAGCGGTGTAGATATTTCCATGTTCATACAGATGGCGGTGAAGGTATTTACATGTTCATACAGGTGGCGGTGTAGATATTTCCATGTTTATAGAGATGGCGGTGTAGATATTTTCATGTTTATACAGATGGAAGTGTAGATAATTCCATGTTTATAGAGATGGCGGTGTAGATATTTCCATGTTTATTCAGATGACGGTGAAGATATTTCATTGTTTATGCAGATGGCAGTGTAGATATTTACATGTTTATAGAGTTGGCGGTCTAGATATTTCGATGTTTATAGAGATAGTGGTGTAGTTATTTCCAAGTTTACAGAGACTGCGGTGTAGTTATTTCCATGTTTATACAGATAGCGGTGCAGATATTTCCATGTTTATAGACATAGCGGTGTTGATATTTCCATGTTTATACAGATAGCGGTGAAGATATTTCCATGTTTACACAGAGAGCCGTGTGGATATTTCCATGTTTATACAGATAGCGGTGTAGATATTTCCATCTTTATGGAGATAGCGGTGCAGATATTTCCATGTTTATACAGATAGCGGTGTAGATATTTCCATGTTCATACAGATAGCGGTGTAGATATTTCCATGTTCATACAGATAGCGGTGTAGATATTTTCATGTACATACAGATAGCGGTGTAGATATTTCCATGTTCATACAGATAGCGGTGTAGATATTTCCATGTTCATAGAGATAGCGGTTTAGATGTTTCCATGTTTTACAGATAGCGGTGTAAATAATTCCACCTTTATAGAGATGGTGGTGTAAATATTTCTATGTTCATACAGATGACGGTGTAGATATTTCCATGTTTATAGAGGTGGCAGTCTAATTTCTGGTTTTTACAAATAGCGGTGTAGATATTTCCAAGTTTATAGAGATAGCGTTGTAGATATTTCCATATTTATACAGATAGCGGTGTAGTTATTTCCATGTTTATACAGATGGCGGTGTAGATATTTCCATGTTTATACTGACAGCGGTGTAGATATTTCCATGTTTATACAGATAGTGGTGTAGATATTTCCATCTTAATACAGATGGCGGTGTAGATATTTCCAAGTTTATAGAGATAGCGGTGTAGTTATTTCCAACTTTATAGAGAGAGCGGTGTAGATATTTCCACGTGTATGCGGATAGCTTTGTAGATATTTCCATGTTCATACAGATAGCTGTGTAGACATTTCCATGTTTATAGAGAGAGCGGTGTGGTTATTTCCATGTTTATACAGATAGCGGTGAAGATATTTCCATGTTTACACAGATAGCCGTGTGGATATTTCCATGTTTATACAGATAGCGGTGTAGATATTTCCAAGTTTATGCAGATAGCGGTGCAGATATTTCCATGTATATACAGATAGCGGTGTAGATATTTCCATGTTTATACAGATAGCGGTATAGATATTTCCATCTTCATACAGATAGCGGTGTAGATATTTCCATGTTCATACAGATGGCGGTGTAGATATTTACATGTTCATTCAGATAGCGGTGTAGATATTTCCATGTTCATACAGATAGCGGTGTAGACATTTCCATGTTCATACAGATAGCGGTTTAGATATTTCAATGTTCATACCGATAGCGGTGTAAATAATTCCACCTTTATAGAGATGGCGGTGTAAATATTTCCATGTTTATACAGATTGCGGTGTAGATATTTACATGTTTATAGAGATGGCAGTCTAGATATTTTCTGGTTTATACAGATAGCGGTGTAGATATTTACAAGTTTATAGAGATAGCGTTGTAGATAATTCCATGTTTATACAGATAGCGGTGTAGATATTTCCATGTTTATACAGATAGCGGTGCAGATATTTCCATCTGAATACAGATGGTGGTGCAGATATTTCCATGTTCATACAGATGGCGATGTAGATATTTCCAAGTTTATAGAGATAGCGGTTTAGTTATTTCCAACTTTATAGAGATAGCGGTGTAGATATTTCCACATATATGCAGATAGCTGTGTAGATATTTCCAGGTTCATACAGATAGCGGTGTAGATATTTCCATGTTCATACAAATAGTGGTGTAGATAATTCCATGTTCATTCAGATAGCGGTGTAGATATTTCCATGTTCATACCTATAGCGGTGTAGATATTTCCATGTTCATACAAATATCGGTGTAGTTAATTCCACCTTCATAGAGAGGGCGGTGTAGATATTTCTATTTTCATACAGATGGCGGTGTAGATATTTACATGTTTATAGAGATGGCGTTCTGGATCTTTTCAGTTTTATACAGATAGCGGTGTAGATATTTCCATGTTCATAGAGATAGTGGTGTAGATATTTCCAATTTTATACAGATAGCATTGTAGATATTTCCATGTTCATACAGATAGCGGTGTAGATATTTCCACGTTTATAGGGATGGTGGTGTAGATATTTAGATGTTCATACAGATGGCGGTGTAGATATTTCCATGTTCATTCAGATAGCGGTGTAAATAATTCCACCTTTATAGAGATGGCGATGTAAATATTTATATGTTCATACAGATGGCGGTGTAGATATTTACATATTTATAGAGATGTCAGTGTAGATATTTTCTGTTTTATACAGATAGCAGTGTAGATATTTCCAAGTTTATAGAGATAGCGTTGTAGATATTTCCATGTTTATACAGATGGCGGTGTAGATATTTCCATGTTTATGCAGATAGCGGTGTAGATATTTACATGTTTATAGAGTTGGCGGTCTAGATATTTCGATGTTTATAGTGATAGTGGTGTAGTTATTTCCAAGTTTATAGAGACTGCGGTGTAGATATTTCCATGTTTATACAGATAGCGGTGTAGATATTGCCATGTTTATAGAGATAGCGGTGTAGTTATTTCCGTCTTTATACAGATAGCGGTGAGGATATTTCCATGTTTACACAGACAGCCGTGTGGATATTTCCATGTTTATACAGATAGCGGTGTAGATGTTTCCAAGTTTATGCAGATAGTGGTGCAGATATTTCCATGTTTATACAGATAGCGGTGTAGATATTTCCATGTTTATACAGATAGCGGTGTAGATATTTCCATCTTCATACAGATAGCGGTGTAGATATTTCCATGTTCATACAGACGGCGGTGTAGATATTTCCATGTTCATACAGATAGCGGTGTAGATATTTCCATGTTCATACAGATAGCGGTTTAGATATTTCAATGTTCATACAGATAGCGGTGTAAATAATTCCGCCTTTATAGAGATGGCGGTGTAAGTATTTCTATGTTCATACAGATGGCAGTGTAGATATTTACATGTTTATAGAGATGGCAGTCTAGATATTTTCTGGTTTATACAGATAGCGGTGTAGATATTTCCAAGTTTATAGAGATAGCGTTGTAGATAATTCCATGTTTATACAGATAACGGTGTAGATATTTCCATGTTTATACAGATAGCGGTGTAGATATTTCCATGTTTATACAGATAGCGGTGCAGATATTTCCATCTTAATACAGATGGTGGTGCAGATATTTCCATGTTCATACAGATGGCGATGTAGATATTTCCAAGTTTATAGAGATAGCGGTGTAGTTATTTCCAACTCTATAGAGATAGCGGTGCAGATATTTCCACGTATATGCAGATAGCTGTGTAGATATTTCCATGTTCATACAGATAGCGGTGTAGATGTTTCCATTTTCATACAGATAGCGGTGTAGATATTTCCATGTTCATACAGATAGCGGTGTTGATATTTCCATGTTCATACAGAGAGGCGTGTAGATATTTCCATGTTCAGACAGATAGCGGTGTAGATAATTACACCTTCATAGAGAGGGCGGTGTAGATATTTCCATGTTTATACAGATAGCTGTGTAGATATTTCCATGTTTATACAGATGGCAGTGTAGATATTTCCATGTTTATACAAATAGCGTTGTAGATATTTCCATGTTTATACAGATAGCGGTGTAGATATTTCCATCTTAATACAGATGGCGGTGTAGATATTTCCATGTTCATACATATAGTGGTGTAGATATTTCCACGTTTATAGAGATGGTGGTGTAGATATTTCCATGTTCATACAGAGGGCGGTGTAGACATTTCCATGTTTATAGAGATGGAGGTGTAGATATTTCCATGTTTATAGAGATGGCGATGTGGATATTTCCATGTATATAGAGATGGCGGTGTAGATATTTCCATGTTCATACAGATAGCGGTGTAGATATTTCCGTGTTCATACAGATAGCGGTGTAGATATTTCCAAGTTCATACAGATAGTGGTGTAGATAATTCCACATTCATAGAGAGGGCGGTGTTGATATTTCTGTGTTCATACAGATGGTGGTGTAGATATTTCCATGTTTATAGAGATGGCGGTGTACATATTTCCATGTATATACAGATCGCGGTGTAGATATTTCCATGTTTATAGAGATGGCAGTGTAGTTATTTCTAGGTTTATGGAGATAGCGGTGTAGATATTTCCATGTATATGCAGATAGCTGTGTAGATGTTGCCATGTTCATATAGATAGCGGTGTAGATATTTCCATGTTCATACAGATAGCGGTGTAGATATTTCCATGTTCATACAGATGGCCGTGAAGTTATTTACATGTTCATACACATGGCGGTGTAGATATTTCCATGTTTATAGAGATGGCGGTGTAGATATTTCCATGTTTATACAGATGGAGGTGTAGATATTTCCATGTTTATAGAGATGGCGGTGTAGATATTTCCATGTTTATTCAGATGACGGTGTAGATATTTCCATGTTTATACTGAAAGCGGTGTAGATATTTCCATGTTTACACAGATAGCGGTGTAGATATTTCCATGTTTATGCAGATGGCGGTGTAGATATTTACATGTTTATAGAGTTGGCGGACTAGATATTTCGATGTTTATAGAGATAGTGGTGTAGTTATTTCCAAGTTTATAGAGACTGCGGTGTAGATATTTCCATGTTTATACAGATAGCGGTGTAGATATTTCCATGTTTATACAGATGGCGGTGTAGATATTTCCATGTTTATACAGATGGCGGTGTAGATGTTTCCATGTTTATACAGAAAGCGGTGTAGATATTTCCACGTTTACACAGATAGCGGTGTAGATATTTCCATGTTTATGCAGATGGCGGTGTAGATATTTACATGTTTATAGAGTTGGCGGTCTAGATATTTCGATGTTTATAGAGATAGTGGTGTAGTTATTTCCAAGTTTATAGAGACTGCGGTGTAGATATTTCCAAGTTCATACAGATAGCGGTGTAGATATTTCCATGTTCATACAGATAGCGGTGTAGATATTTCCAAGTTCATACAGATAGCGGTGTAGATAATTCCACCTTCATAGAGAGGGCAGTGTAGATATTTCTATGTTCATACAGATGGCGGTGTAGATATTTCCATGTTTATAGAGATGGCGGTGTAGATATTTCCATGTTTATACAGATAGCGGTGCAGATATTTCCATGTTTATAGAGATGGCGGTGTAGATATTTCCATGTTTACGGAGACAGCATTGTAGATTTTTCCTTGTGTATGCAGATAGATGTGTAGTTGTTTCCATGTTCATAGAGATAGCGGTGTAGATAGTTCCATGTTCATACAGATAGCGGTGTAGATATTTCCATGTTCATACAGATGGCCGTGAATTTATTTACATGTTCATACAGATGGCGGTGTAGATATTTCCATGTTTATAGAGATGGCGGTGTAGATATTTCCATGTTTATACAGATGGAGGTGTAGGTGTTTCCATGTTTATAGAGTTGGCGTTGTAGATATTTCCATGTTTATTCAGATGATGGTGTAGATATGTCCATGTTTATACAGATGGCGGTGTAGACATTTCCATGTTTACAGAAAGCAGTGTAGATATTTCCATGTTTACACAGATAGCGGTGTAGATATTTCCATGTTTATGCAGATGGCGGTGTAGATATTTACATGTTTATAGAGTTGGCGGTCTAGATATTTCGATGTTTATAGAGATAGTGGTGTAGTTATTTCCTAGTTTATAGAGACTGCGGTGTAGATATTTCCATGTTTATACAGATAGCGGTGTAGATATTTCCATGTTTATACAGATGGCGGTGTAGATATTTCCATGTTTATACAGATGGCGGTGTAGATATTTCCATGTTTATACAGAAAGCGGTGTAGATGTTTCCATGTTTACACAGTTAGCGGTGTAGATATTTCCATGTTTATGCAGATGGCGGTGTAGATATTTACATGTTTATAGAGTTGGCGGTCTAGATATTTCGATGTTTATAGAGATCGTGGTGTAGTTATTTCCAAGTTTATAGAGACTGCGGTGTAGATATTTCCATGTTTTTACAGATAGAGGTGTAGATATTTCCATGTTTATACAGATGGCGGTGCAGATATTTCCATGTTTATACAGATAGCGGTGTAGATATTTCCATCTTAATACAGATGGCGGTGTAGATATTTCCATGTTCATACAGATGGTGGTGCAGATATTTCCATGTTCATAGAGCTGGTGATGTAGATGTTTCAAAGTTTATAGAGATAGCGGTGTAGTTATTTCCAACTTTATAGAGATAGCACTGTAGATATTTCCACGTATATGCAGATAGCTGTGTAGATATTTCCTTGTTCATACAGATAGTGGTGTAGATATTTCCATGTTCATACAGAGAGCGGTGTAGATATTTCCATGTTCATACAGATAGCGGTGTAGATATTTCCATGTTCATACAGATAGCGGTGTAGATATTTCCATGTTCGTACAGATAGCGGTGTAAACAATTCCACCTTCATTGAGAGGGCCGTGTAGATATTTCTATGTTCATACAGATAGCGGTGTAGATATTTATATGTTTATAGAGATGGCGGTCTAGATATTTTCTGGTTTACACAGATAGCGGTGTAGATATTTCCATGTTTATAGAGATAGCGGTGTAGATATTTCCAATTTTATTCAGATAGCATTGAAGATATTTCCATGTTCATACAGATAGCGGTGTAGATATTTCCACGTTTATAGAGATGGTGGTGTAGATATTTCCATGTTCATACAGATGGTGGTGTAGATATTTACATGTTTATAGAGTTGGCAGTCTAGATATTTTCTGGTTTATACAGATAGCGGTGTAGATATTTCCAAGTTTATAGAGATAGTGTTTTAGATATTTCCATGTTTATACAGATAGCTGTGTAGATATTTCCATGTTTATACAGATGGCGGTGTAGATATTTCCATGTTTATACAGATAGCGTTGTAGTTATTTACATGTTTATACAGATAGCGGTGTAGATATTTCCATCTTAATACAGATGGCGGTGTAGATATTTCCAAGTTCATACAGATGGTGGTGCAGATATTTCCATGTTCATAGAGCTGGCGATGTAGATATTTCCAAGTTTATGGAGATAGCGGTGTAGTTATTTCCAACTTTATAGAGATAGCGGTGTAGATATTTCCACGTTTATGCAGATAGCTGTGTAGATATTTCCATGTTCATACAGATAGCGGTTTGGATATTTCCATGTTCATACAGATAGCGGTGTAGATATTTCCATGTTCATACAGATAGCGGTGTAGATATTTCCATGTTCATACAGATAGCGGTGTAGATATTTCCATGTTTGTACAGATAGCGGTGTAAATAATTCCACCTTCATAGAGAGGGCGGTGTAGATATTTCTATGTTCATACAGATGGCGGTGTAGATATTTACATGTTTATAGAGATGGCGGTCTAGATATTTTCTGGTTTACACAGATAGCGGTGTAGATATTTCCACGTATATGCAGATAGCTGTGTAGATATTTCCATGTTCATACAGATAGCGGTGTTGATATTTCCATGTTCATACAGATAGCGGTGTAGATATTTCCATGTTCATACAGATAGCGGTGTAGATATTTCCAAGTTCATACAGATAGCGGTGTAGATAATTCCACCTTCATTGAGAGGGCTGTGTAGATATTTCTATGTTCATACAGATGGCGGTGTAGATATTTCCATGTTTATAGAGATGGCGGTGTAGATATATCCATGTTTATACAGATGGCGGTGTAGATATTTCCATGTTTATAGAGATGGCGGTGTAGTTATTTCCATGTTTATGGAGATAGCATTGTAGATATTTCCATGTATATGCAGATAGATGTGTATATGTTTCCATATTCATACAGATAGCGGTGTAGATAGTTACATGTTCATACAGATAGCAGTGTAGATACTTCCATGTTCATACAGATGGCCGTGAAGTTATTTACATGTTCATACAAATGGCGTTGTAGATATTTCCATGTTTATAGAGATGGCGGTGTAGATTTTTCCATGTTTATACAGATGGAGGTGTAGGTAATTCCATGTTTATAGAGATGGCCTTGTAGATATTTCCATGTTTATTCAGATGACGGTTTAGATATTTCCATGTTTATAGAGATGGCAGTGTAGATATTTCCATGTTTATACAGAAAGCGGTGTAGATATTTCCATGTTTACACAGATAGCGGTGTACATATTTCCATGTTTATGCAGTTGGCGGTGTAGATATTTACATGTTTATAGAGTTGGCGGTCTAGATATTTCGATGTTTATAGAGATAGTGGTGTAGTTATTTCCAAGTTTATAGAGACTTTGGTGTAGATATTTCCATGTTTATACAGATAGCGGTGTAGATATTTCCATGTTTATAGAGATAGCAGTGTAGATATTTCCATGTTTATACAGATAGCGGGGCAGATATTTCCACGTTTCTAAAGATGGCAGTGTTGATATTTCCATGTTAATACACATGGTGTTGTAGATATTTCCATGTTCCTACAGACGGCAGTGTAGATATTTCCATGTTCATACAGATGGCAGTGTAGATATTTCCAAGTTTATAGAGATAGCGGTGTAGTTATTTCCATGTTTATGAAGAAAGCTGTGTAGATATTTCCATGTATATGCAGATAGCTTTGGAGATATTTCCATGTTCATACAGATAGCGGTGTAGATAATTCCATGTTCATCCAGATGGCGGTGTAGATATATCTATGTTCATACAGATGGCGGTGAAGATATTTTCATGTTCATACAGATGGCGGTGTAGATATTTCCATGTTCATACAAGTGGCGGTGTATTTATTTCCATGTTCATAGAGATGGCGGTGTAGATGTTTCCATGTTCATACAGATAGCGGTGTAGATATTTCCATGTTCATACAGATAGCGGTGTAGATATTTCCATGTTCATACAGATCGGGGTGTAGATATTTCCATGTTCATCTAGATGGCTGTGTAGACATATCCATGTTCATACAGATGGCGGTGAAGATATTTCCATGTTCATAGAGATAGCGGTGTAGATATTTCCATGTTCAAACAGATAGCGTTGTAGATATTTCCATGTTCATAGAGATAGCGGTGTAGATATTTCCATTTTCATGCAGATAGCGGTTTAGATATTTCGATGTTCAAACAGATAGCGGTGTAGCTATTTCCATGTTCATACAGATAGCGGTGTAGATATTTCCATGTTCATCCAGATGGCTGTGTAGATATTTCCATGTTCATACAGATAGCGGTGTAGATATTTCAATGTTCATACAGATAGCCGTGTTCATATTTCCATGTTCATACAGATAGCGATGTAGATATTTCCGTGTTCATACAGATAGCGGTGTAGATATTTCCATGTTCATACAGGTAGCGGTGTAGATATTTCCATGTTCATAGAGATAGCGGTGCTGATATTTCCATGTTCATACAGGCAGCGGTGTAGATATTTCCATGTTTATACAGATAGCGGTGTAGATATTTCCATGTTTATACAGATGGCGGTGTAGATATTTCCATGTTTATACAGATGGCGGTGTAGATATTTCCATGTTTATACAGAAAGCGGTGTAGATGTTTCCATGTTTACACAGTTAGCGGTGTAGATATTTCCATGTTTATGCAGATGGCGGTGTAGATATTTACATGTTTATAGAGTTGGCGGTCTAGATATTTCGATGTTTATAGAGATCGTGGTGTAGTTATTTCCAAGTTTATAGAGACTGCGGTGTAGATATTTCCATGTTTTTACAGATAGAGGTGTAGATATTTCCATGTTTATACAGATGGCGGTGCAGATATTTCCATGTTTATACAGATAGCGGTGTAGATATTTCCATCTTAATACAGATGGCGGTGTAGATATTTCCATGTTCATACAGATGGTGGTGCAGATATTTCCATGTTCATAGAGCTGGTGATGTAGATGTTTCAAAGTTTATAGAGATAGCGGTGTAGTTATTTCCAACTTTATAGAGATAGCACTGTAGATATTTCCACGTATATGCAGATAGCTGTGTAGATATTTCCTTGTTCATACAGATAGTGGTGTAGATATTTCCATGTTCATACAGAGAGCGGTGTAGATATTTCCATGTTCATACAGATAGCGGTGTAGATATTTCCATGTTCATACAGATAGCGGTGTAGATATTTCCATGTTCGTACAGATAGCGGTGTAAACAATTCCACCTTCATTGAGAGGGCCGTGTAGATATTTCTATGTTCATACAGATAGCGGTGTAGATATTTATATGTTTATAGAGATGGCGGTCTAGATATTTTCTGGTTTACACAGATAGCGGTGTAGATATTTCCATGTTTATAGAGATAGCGGTGTAGATATTTCCAATTTTATTCAGATAGCATTGAAGATATTTCCATGTTCATACAGATAGCGGTGTAGATATTTCCACGTTTATAGAGATGGTGGTGTAGATATTTCCATGTTCATACAGATGGTGGTGTAGATATTTACATGTTTATAGAGTTGGCAGTCTAGATATTTTCTGGTTTATACAGATAGCGGTGTAGATATTTCCAAGTTTATAGAGATAGTGTTTTAGATATTTCCATGTTTATACAGATAGCTGTGTAGATATTTCCATGTTTATACAGATGGCGGTGTAGATATTTCCATGTTTATACAGATAGCGTTGTAGTTATTTACATGTTTATACAGATAGCGGTGTAGATATTTCCATCTTAATACAGATGGCGGTGTAGATATTTCCAAGTTCATACAGATGGTGGTGCAGATATTTCCATGTTCATAGAGCTGGCGATGTAGATATTTCCAAGTTTATGGAGATAGCGGTGTAGTTATTTCCAACTTTATAGAGATAGCGGTGTAGATATTTCCACGTTTATGCAGATAGCTGTGTAGATATTTCCATGTTCATACAGATAGCGGTTTGGATATTTCCATGTTCATACAGATAGCGGTGTAGATATTTCCATGTTCATACAGATAGCGGTGTAGATATTTCCATGTTCATACAGATAGCGGTGTAGATATTTCCATGTTTGTACAGATAGCGGTGTAAATAATTCCACCTTCATAGAGAGGGCGGTGTAGATATTTCTATGTTCATACAGATGGCGGTGTAGATATTTACATGTTTATAGAGATGGCGGTCTAGATATTTTCTGGTTTACACAGATAGCGGTGTAGATATTTCCACGTATATGCAGATAGCTGTGTAGATATTTCCATGTTCATACAGATAGCGGTGTTGATATTTCCATGTTCATACAGATAGCGGTGTAGATATTTCCATGTTCATACAGATAGCGGTGTAGATATTTCCAAGTTCATACAGATAGCGGTGTAGATAATTCCACCTTCATTGAGAGGGCTGTGTAGATATTTCTATGTTCATACAGATGGCGGTGTAGATATTTCCATGTTTATAGAGATGGCGGTGTAGATATATCCATGTTTATACAGATGGCGGTGTAGATATTTCCATGTTTATAGAGATGGCGGTGTAGTTATTTCCATGTTTATGGAGATAGCATTGTAGATATTTCCATGTATATGCAGATAGATGTGTATATGTTTCCATATTCATACAGATAGCGGTGTAGATAGTTACATGTTCATACAGATAGCAGTGTAGATACTTCCATGTTCATACAGATGGCCGTGAAGTTATTTACATGTTCATACAAATGGCGTTGTAGATATTTCCATGTTTATAGAGATGGCGGTGTAGATTTTTCCATGTTTATACAGATGGAGGTGTAGGTAATTCCATGTTTATAGAGATGGCCTTGTAGATATTTCCATGTTTATTCAGATGACGGTTTAGATATTTCCATGTTTATAGAGATGGCAGTGTAGATATTTCCATGTTTATACAGAAAGCGGTGTAGATATTTCCATGTTTACACAGATAGCGGTGTACATATTTCCATGTTTATGCAGTTGGCGGTGTAGATATTTACATGTTTATAGAGTTGGCGGTCTAGATATTTCGATGTTTATAGAGATAGTGGTGTAGTTATTTCCAAGTTTATAGAGACTGTGGTGTAGATATTTCCATGTTTATACAGATAGCGGTGTAGATATTTCCATGTTTATAGAGATAGCAGTGTAGATATTTCCATGTTTATACAGATAGCGGGGCAGATATTTCCACGTTTCTAAAGATGGCAGTGTTGATATTTCCATGTTAATACACATGGTGTTGTAGATATTTCCATGTTCCTACAGACGGCAGTGTAGATATTTCCATGTTCATACAGATGGCAGTGTAGATATTTCCAAGTTTATAGAGATAGCGGTGTAGTTATTTCCATGTTTATGAAGAAAGCTGTGTAGATATTTCCATGTATATGCAGATAGCTTTGGAGATATTTCCATGTTCATACAGATAGCGGTGTAGATAATTCCATGTTCATCCAGATGGCGGTGTAGATATATCTATGTTCATACAGATGGCGGTGAAGATATTTTCATGTTCATACAGATGGCGGTGTAGATATTTCCATGTTCATACAAGTGGCGGTGTATTTATTTCCATGTTCATAGAGATGGCGGTGTAGATGTTTCCATGTTCATACAGATAGCGGTGTAGATATTTCCATGTTCATACAGATAGCGGTGTAGATATTTCCATGTTCATATAGATAGCGGTGTAAATATTTCCATTTTCATACAGTTAGCGGTGTTGATATTTCCATGTTCATACAGATGGCGATGTAGATATTTCCATGTTCATTCAGATGGCGGTGAAGATATTTACAAGTTCATACAGATGGCGGTGTAGATATTTCCATGTTTATAGAGATAGCGTTGTAGATATTTCCATGTTTACAGACATGGTGGTCTAGATATGTCCATGTTTATAGAGATAGTGGTGTAGTTATTTCTAAGTGTATGGAGATAGCGGTGGAGATGTTTCCAAGTTTATACAGATATCGGTGTAGATATTTCCATGTTTGTACAGATGGCGTTGTAGATATTTCCATGTTTATAAAGATAGCGGTGAAGATATTTCCATGTTTACACAGATAGCAGTGTGTATATTTCCATGTTTTTACAGATACCGGTGTAGATATTTCCATGTTTATACAGATAGCTGTGCAGATATTTCCATGTTTATACAGATAGCGGTGTAGATATTTCCATGTTTATACAGATAGTTGTGTAGATATTTCCATGTTTATACAGATAGCGGTGTAGATATTTCCATGTTCATCCAGATGTCGGTGTAGATATATCCATGTTCATACAGATGTCGGTGACGGTATTTCCATGTTCAAACAGATGGCGGTGTAGATAATTCCATGTTCATAAAAATGGCGGTGTAGGTATTTCCATGTTCATACAGATAGCGGTGTTGATATTTCCATGTTCATAGAGATAGCGGTGTAGATATTTCCATGTTCATACAGATAGCGGTGCTGATATTTCCATGTTTATACAGGTAGCGGTGTAGATATTTCCATGTTTATACAGATAGCGGTGTAGATATCTCCATCTTAATAGAGATGGCGGTGTAGATATTTATATGTTCATACAGATGGCGGTGCAGTTATTCCCATGTTAATACAGATGGCGGTGTAGATATTTCCATGTTCATACAGATAGCCGTGTAGATATTGCCTTGTTCATACAGATAGAGGTGCTGATATTTCCATGTTTATACAGGTAGCGGTGTAGATATTTGCATGTTTATACAGATAGCGGTGTAGATATCTCCTTCTTAATACAGATGGCGGTGTAGATATTTATATGTTCATACAGATGGCGGTGCAGATATTTCCATGTTCATACAGCTGGCGGTGCAGATATTTCCATGTTCATACACACGGCGGTGTAGATATTTCCATGTTCATACAGATAGTGGTGCAGTTATTTCCATGTGTAAAGAGATAGCTGTGTAGATATTTCCATGTATATGCAGATAGCAGTGTAGATATTTCCATTTTCATGCAGATAGCGGTGTATATATTTCCATGTTCAAACAGATAGCGGTGTAGATATTTCCATGTTCAGAAAGATAGCGGTGTAGATATTTCCATGTTAATACAGATAGCGGTGTAGATATTTCCATGTTCATCCAGATGGCTGTGTAGATATATCCATGTTCATACAGATGGCGGTGTAGATATTTCCATCTTCATACAGATAGCGGTGCAGATATTTCCATGTTCATCCAGATGGCTGTGTAGATATATCCATGTTCATACAGATGGCGGTAAAGACATTTCCATGTTCATACAGATAGCTGTTTAGATATTTCCATGTTCATAGAGATAGCCGTGTAGATATTGCCATGTTCATACTGATAGCGGTGCTGATACTTCCATGTTGATACAGGTAGCGGTGTAGATATTTCCATGTTTATACACATAGCGGTGTAGATATTAACATGTTTATACAGATAGCGGTGTAGATATCTCCATCTTAATACAGATGGCGGTGTAGATATTTATATGTTCATACAGATGGCGGTGCAGATATTTCCATGTTCATACGGATGGCGGTGTAGAAACTTTCATGTTCATACTGATAGCGGTGCTGATATTTCCATGTTTATACAGGTAGCGGTGTAGATATTTCCATGTTTATACAGATAGCAGTGTAGATATTTCCATGTTTATACACATAGCGGTGTAGATATTTCCATGTTTATACAGATAGCGGTGTAGATATTTCCATGTTTATGCAAATAGTGGTGTAGATATCTCCATCTTAATACAGATGGCGGTGTAGATATTTAAATGTTCATACTGATGGTGGTGCAGATATATACATGTTCATACAGATGGCGGTGTAGATATTTCCATGTTCATACAGATAGCGGTGTAGTTTTTTCCATGTGTAAAGAGATAGCAGTGTAGATATTTCCATGTACAAGCAGATAGCTGTGTAGATATTTCCGTTTTCATGCAGATAGCGGTGTATGTATTTCCCTGTTCAAACAGTTAGCGGTGTAGATATTTCCATGTACATAAAGATAGCGGTGTAGATATTTCCATGTTTATACAGATAGCGGTGAAGATGTATGCATGTTTACACAGATAGCGGTGTAGATATTTCCATGTTTATCCACATGGCTGTGTAGATATATCCATGTTCATCCAGATGGCTGTGTAGATATATCCATGTTCATACAGATGGCGGTGAAGATATTTCCATGTTCATACAGATGGCATTGTAGATATTTCCATGTTCATACAGATAGCCGTGTAGATATTGCCATGTTCATACCGATAGCGGTGCTGATACTTCCATGTTTATACAGTTAGCGGTGGACATATTTCCTTGTTTATACAGGTAGCGGTGTAGATATTTCCAGGTTCATACAGATAGCGGTGTAGATATTTCCATGTTTATACAGATAGAGGTGTAGATATCCCATTCTTAATACAGAGGGCGGTGTAGATATTTATATGTTCATACAGATGGCGGTGCAGATATTTCCATGTTCATACAGATAGCGGTGTAGATATTTCCATGTTTATACAGATAGCGGTGTAGATATCTCATTGCTAATACAGATGGCGTTGTAGATATTTATATGTTCATCCAGACGGCTGTGTAGACATATCCATGTTCATACAGATGGCGGTGAAGATATTTCCATGTTCATACAGATGGCTGTGTAGATATATCCATGTCCATACAGATGGCGGTGAAGATTTTTCCATGTTCATACAGATGGCGGTGTAGATATTTCCATGTTCATACAGATAGCGGTGCTGATATTTCCGTGTTTATACAGGTAGCAGTGTAGATATTTCCATGTTTATACAGATAGCGGTGTAGATATTTCCATGTTTATACACATAGCGGTGTAGATATTTCCATGTTTATACAGATAGCGGTGTAGATATTTCCATGTTCATGCAGATAGTGGTGTAGATATCTCCATCTTAATACAGATGGCGGTGTAGATATTTAAATGTTCATACAGATGGCGGTGCAGATATTTCCATGTTCATACAGATGGCGGTGTAGATATTTCCATGTTCATACAGATAGCGGTGTAGTTATTTCCATGTGTAAAGAGATAGCTGTGTAGATATTTCCATGTATAAGCAGATAGCTGTGTAGATATTTCCGTTTTCAGGCAGATAGCGGTGTATGTATTTCCCTGTTCAAACAGTTAGCGGTGTAGATATTTCCATGTACATAAAGATAGCGGTGTAGATATTAACATGTTCATCCACATGGCTGTGTAGATATATCCATGTTCATACAGATGGCGTTGAAGATATTTCCATATTCATACAGATAGCGGTGTAGATATTTCCATGTTCATACCGATAGCGGTGTAGATATTTCCATGTTCATACAAATATCGGTGTAGTTAATTCCACCTTCATAGAGAGGGCGGTGTAGATATTTCTATTTTCATACAGATGGCGGTGTAGATATTTACATGTTTATAGAGATGGCGTTCTGGATCTTTTCAGTTTTATACAGATAGCGGTGTAGATATTTCCATGTTCATAGAGATAGGGGTGTAGATATTTCCAATTTTATACAGATAGCATTGTAGATATTTCCATGTTCATACAGATAGCGGTGTAGATATTTCCACGTTTATAGGGATGGTGGTGTAGATATTTAGATGTTCATACAGATGGCGGTGTAGATATTTCCATGTTCATTCAGATAGCGGTGTAAATAATTCCACCTTTATAGAGATGGCGATGTAAATATTTATATGTTCATACAGATGGCGGTGTAGATATTTACATATTTATAGAGATGTCAGTGTAGATATTTTCTGTTTTATACAGATAGCAGTGTAGATATTTCCAAGTTTATAGAGATAGCGTTGTAGATATTTCCATGTTTATACAGATGGCGGTGTAGATATTTCCATGTTTATGCAGATAGCGGTGTAGATATTTACATGTTTATAGAGTTGGCGGTCTAGATATTTCGATGTTTATAGTGATAGTGGTGTAGTTATTTCCAAGTTTATAGAGACTGCGGTGTAGATATTTCCATGTTTATACAGATAGCGGTGTAGATATTGCCATGTTTATAGAGATAGCGGTGTAGTTATTTCCGTCTTTATACAGATAGCGGTGAGGATATTTCCATGTTTACACAGACAGCCGTGTGGATATTTCCATGTTTATACAGATAGCGGTGTAGATGTTTCCAAGTTTATGCAGATAGTGGTGCAGATATTTCCATGTTTATACAGATAGCGGTGTAGATATTTCCATGTTTATACAGATAGCGGTGTAGATATTTCCATCTTCATACAGATAGCGGTGTAGATATTTCCATGTTCATACAGACGGCGGTGTAGATATTTCCATGTTCATACAGATAGCGGTGTAGATATTTCCATGTTCATACAGATAGCGGTTTAGATATTTCAATGTTCATACAGATAGCGGTGTAAATAACTCCGCCTTTATAGAGATGGCGGTGTAAGTATTTCTATGTTCATACAGATGGCAGTGTAGATATTTACATGTTTATAGAGATGGCAGTCTAGATATTTTCTGGTTTATACAGATAGCGGTGTAGATATTTCCAAGTTTATAGAGATAGCGTTGTAGATAATTCCATGTTTATACAGATAACGGTGTAGATATTTCCATGTTTATACAGATAGCGGTGTAGATATTTCCATGTTTATACAGATAGCGGTGCAGATATTTCCATCTTAATACAGATGGTGGTGCAGATATTTCCATGTTCATACAGATGGCGATGTAGATATTTCCAAGTTTATAGAGATAGCGGTGTAGTTATTTCCAACTCTATAGAGATAGCGGTGCAGATATTTCCACGTATATGCAGATAGCTGTGTAGATATTTCCATGTTCATACAGATAGCGGTGTAGATGTTTCCATTTTCATACAGATAGCGGTGTAGATATTTCCATGTTCATACAGATAGCGGTGTTGATATTTCCATGTTCATACAGAGAGGCGTGTAGATATTTCCATGTTCAGACAGATAGCGGTGTAGATAATTACACCTTCATAGAGAGGGCGGTGTAGATATTTCCATGTTTATACAGATAGCTGTGTAGATATTTCCATGTTTATACAGATGGCAGTGTAGATATTTCCATGTTTATACAGATAGCGTTGTAGATATTTCCATGTTTATACAGATAGCGGTGTAGATATTTCCATCTTAATACAGATGGCGGTGTAGATATTTCCATGTTCATACATATAGTGGTGTAGATATTTCCACGTTTATAGAGATGGTGGTGTAGATATTTCCATGTTCATACAGAGGGCGGTGTAGACATTTCCATGTTTATAGAGATGGAGGTGTAGATATTTCCATGTTTATAGAGATGGCGATGTGGATATTTCCATGTATATAGAGATGGCGGTGTAGATATTTCCATGTTCATACAGATAGCGGTGTAGATATTTCCGTGTTCATACAGATAGCGGTGTAGATATTTCCAAGTTCATACAGATAGTGGTGTAGATAATTCCACATTCATAGAGAGGGCGGTGTTGATATTTCTGTGTTCATACAGATGGCGGTGTAGATATTTCCATGTTTATAGAGATGGCGGTGTACATATTTCCATGTATATACAGATCGCGGTGTAGATATTTCCATGTTTATAGAGATGGCAGTGTAGTTATTTCTAGGTTTATGGAGATAGCGGTGTAGATATTTCCATGTATATGCAGATAGCTGTGTAGATGTTGCCATGTTCATATAGATAGCGGTGTAGATATTTCCATGTTCATACAGATAGCGGTGTAGATATTTCCATGTTCATACAGATGGCCGTGAAGTTATTTACATGTTCATACACATGGCGGTGTAGATATTTCCATGTTTATAGAGATGGCGGTGTAGATATTTCCATGTTTATACAGATGGAGGTGTAGATATTTCCATGTTTATAGAGATGGCGGTGTAGATATTTCCATGTTTATTCAGATGACGGTGTAGATATTTCCATGTTTATACTGAAAGCGGTGTAGATATTTCCATGTTTACACAGATAGCGGTGTAGATATTTCCATGTTTATGCAGATGGCGGTGTAGATATTTACATGTTTATAGAGTTGGCGGACTAGATATTTCGATGTTTATAGAGATAGTGGTGTAGTTATTTCCAAGTTTATAGAGACTGCGGTGTAGATATTTCCATGTTTATACAGATAGCGGTGTAGATATTTCCATGTTTATACAGATGGCGGTGTAGATATTTCCATGTTTATACAGATGGCGGTGTAGATGTTTCCATGTTTATACAGAAAGCGGTGTAGATATTTCCACGTTTACACAGATAGCGGTGTAGATATTTCCATGTTTATGCAGATGGCGGTGTAGATATTTACATGTTTATAGAGTTGGCGGTCTAGATATTTCGATGTTTATAGAGATAGTGGTGTAGTTATTTCCAAGTTTATAGAGACTGCGGTGTAGATATTTCCAAGTTCATACAGATAGCGGTGTAGATATTTCCATGTTCATACAGATAGCGGTGTAGATATTTCCAAGTTCATACAGATAGCGGTGTAGATAATTCCACCTTCATAGAGAGGGCAGTGTAGATATTTCTATGTTCATACAGATGGCGGTGTAGATATTTCCATGTTTATAGAGATGGCGGTGTAGATATTTCCATGTTTATACAGATAGCGGTGCAGATATTTCCATGTTTATAGAGATGGCGGTGTAGTTATTTCCATGTTTACGGAGATAGCATTGTAGATTTTTCCTTGTGTATGCAGATAGATGTGTAGTTGTTTCCATGTTCATAGAGATAGCGGTGTAGATAGTTCCATGTTCATACAGATAGCGGTGTAGATATTTCCATGTTCATACAGATGGCCGTGAATTTATTTACATGTTCATACAGATGGCGGTGTAGATATTTCCATGTTTATAGAGATGGCGGTGTAGATATTTCCATGTTTATACAGATGGAGGTGTAGGTGTTTCCATGTTTATAGAGTTGGCGTTGTAGATATTTCCATGTTTATTCAGATGATGGTGTAGATATGTCCATGTTTATACAGATGGCGGTGTAGACATTTCCATGTTTACAGAAAGCAGTGTAGATATTTCCATGTTTACACAGATAGCGGTGTAGATATTTCCATGTTTATGCAGATGGCGGTGTAGATATTTACATGTTTATAGAGTTGGCGGTCTAGATATTTCGATGTTTATAGAGATAGTGGTGTAGTTATTTCCAAGTTTATAGAGACTGCGGTGTAGATATTTCCATGTTTATACAGATAGCGGTGTAGATATTTCCATGTTTATACAGATGGCGGTGTAGATATTTCCATGTTTATACAGATGGCGGTGTAGATATTTCCATGTTTATACAGAAAGCGGTGTAGATGTTTCCATGTTTACACAGTTAGCGGTGTAGATATTTCCATGTTTATGCAGATGGCGGTGTAGATATTTACATGTTTATAGAGTTGGCGGTCTAGATATTTCGATGTTTATAGAGATCGTGGTGTAGTTATTTCCAAGTTTATAGAGACTGCGGTGTAGATATTTCCATGTTTATACAGATAGAGGTGTAGATATTTCCATGTTTATACAGATGGCGGTGCAGATATTTCCATGTTTATACAGATAGCGGTGTAGATATTTCCATCTTAATACAGATGGCGGTGTAGATATTTCCATGTTCATACAGATGGTGGTGCAGATATTTCCATGTTCATAGAGCTGGTGATGTAGATGTTTCAAAGTTTATAGAGATAGCGGTGTAGTTATTTCCAACTTTATAGAGATAGCACTGTAGATATTTCCACGTATATGCAGATAGCTGTGTAGATATTTCCTTGTTCATACAGATAGTGGTGTAGATATTTCCATGTTCATACAGAGAGAGGTGTAGATATTTCCATGTTCATACAGATAGCGGTGTAGATATTTCCATGTTCATACAGATAGCGGTGTAGATATTTCCATGTTCGTACAGATAGCGGTGTAAACAATTCCACCTTCATTGAGAGGGCCGTGTAGATATTTCTATGTTCATACAGATAGCGGTGTAGATATTTATATGTTTATAGAGATGGCGGTCTAGATATTTTCTGGTTTACACAGATAGCGGTGTAGATATTTCCATGTTTATAGAGATAGCGGTGTAGATATTTCCAATTTTATTCAGATAGCATTGAAGATATTTCCATGTTCATACAGATAGCGGTGTAGATATTTCCACGTTTATAGAGATGGTGGTGTAGATATTTCCATGTTCATACAGATGGTGGTGTAGATATTTACATGTTTATAGAGTTGGCAGTCTAGATATTTTCTGGTTTATACAGATAGCGGTGTAGATATTTCCAAGTTTATAGAGATAGTGTTTTAGATATTTCCATGTTTATACAGATAGCTGTGTAGATATTTCCATGTTTATACAGATGGCGGTGTAGATATTTCCATGTTTATACAGATAGCGTTGTAATTATTTACATGTTTATACAGATAGCGGTGTAGATATTTCCATCTTAATACAGATGGCGGTGTAGATATTTCCAAGTTCATACAGATGGTGGTGCAGATATTTCCATGTTCATAGAGCTGGCGATGTAGATATTTCCAAGTTTATGGAGATAGCGGTGTAGTTATTTCCAACTTTATAGAGATAGCGGTGTAGATATTTCCACGTTTATGCAGATAGCTGTGTAGATATTTCCATGTTCATACAGATAGCGGTTTGGATATTTCCATGTTCATACAGATAGCGGTGTAGATATTTCCATGTTCATACAGATAGCGGTGTAGATATTTCCATGTTCATACAGATAGCGGTGTAGATATTTCCATGTTTGTACAGATAGCGGTGTAAATAATTCCACCTTCATAGAGAGGGCGGTGTAGACATTTCTATGTTCATACAGATGGCGGTGTAGATATTTACATGTTTATAGAGATGGCGGTCTAGATATTTTCTGGTTTACACAGATAGCGGTGTAGATATTTCCACGTATATGCAGATAGCTGTGTAGATATTTCCATGTTCATACAGATAGCGGTGTTGATATTTCCATGTTCATACAGATAGCGGTGTAGATATTTCCATGTTCATACAGATAGCGGTGTAGATATTTCCAAGTTCATACAGATAGCGGTGTAGATAATTCCACCTTCATTGAGAGGGCTGTGTAGATATTTCTATGTTCATACAGATGGCGGTGTAGATATTTCCATGTTTATAGAGATGGCGGTGTAGATATATCCATGTTTATACAGATGGCGGTGTAGATATTTCCATGTTTATAGAGATGGCGGTGTAGTTATTTCCATGTTTATGGAGATAGCATTGTAGATATTTCCATGTATATGCAGATAGATGTGTATATGTTTCCATATTCATACAGATAGCGGTGTAGATAGTTACATGTTCATACAGATAGCAGTGTAGATACTTCCATGTTCATACAGATGGCCGTGAAGTTATTTACATGTTCATACAAATGGCGTTGTAGATATTTCCATGTTTATAGAGATGGCGGTGTAGATTTTTCCATGTTTATACAGATGGAGGTGTAGGTAATTCCATGTTTATAGAGATGGCCTTGTAGATATTTCCATGTTTATTCAGATGACGGTTTAGATATTTCCATGTTTATAGAGATGGCAGTGTAGATATTTCCATGTTTATACAGAAAGCGGTGTAGATATTTCCATGTTTACACAGATAGCGGTGTACATATTTCCATGTTTATGCAGTTGGCGGTGTAGATATTTACATGTTTATAGAGTTGGCGGTCTAGATATTTCGATGTTTATAGAGATAGTGGTGTAGTTATTTCCAAGTTTATAGAGACTGTGGTGTAGATATTTCCATGTTTATAGAGATAGCGGTGTAGATATTTCCATGTTTATAGAGATAGCAGTGTAGATATTTCCATGTTTATACAGATAGCGGGGCAGATATTTCCACGTTTCTAAAGATGGCAGTGTTGATATTTCCATGTTAATACACATGGTGTTGTAGATATTTCCATGTTCCTACAGACGGCAGTGTAGATATTTCCATGTTCATACAGATGGCAGTGTAGATATTTCCAAGTTTATAGAGATAGCGGTGTAGTTATTTCCATGTTTATGAAGAAAGCTGTGTAGATATTTCCATGTATATGCAGATAGCTTTGGAGATATTTCCATGTTCATACAGATAGCGGTGTAGATAATTCCATGTTCATCCAGATGGCGGTGTAGATATATCTATGTTCATACAGATGGCGGTGAAGATATTTTCATGTTCATACAGATGGCGGTGTAGATATTTCCATGTTCATACAAGTGGCGGTGTATTTATTTCCATGTTCATAGAGATGGCGGTGTAGATGTTTCCATGTTCATACAGATAGCGGTGTAGATATTTCCATGTTCATACAGATAGCGGTGTAGATATTTCCATGTTCATATAGATAGCGGTGTAAATATTTCCATTTTCATACAGTTAGCGGTGTTGATATTTCCATGTTCATACAGATGGCGATGTAGATATTTCCATGTTCATTCAGATGGCGGTGAAGATATTTACAAGTTCATACAGATGGCGGTGTAGATATTTCCATGTTTATAGAGATAGCGTTGTAGATATTTCCATGTTTACAGACATGGTGGTCTAGATATGTCCATGTTTATAGAGATAGTGGTGTAGTTATTTCTAAGTGTATGGAGATAGCGGTGGAGATGTTTCCAAGTTTATACAGATAGCGGTGTAGATATTTCCATGTTTGTACAGATGGCGTTGTAGATATTTCCATGTTTATAAAGATAGCGGTGAAGATATTTCCATGTTTACACAGATAGCAGTGTGTATATTTCCATGTTTTTACAGATACCGGTGTAGATATTTCCATGTTTATACAGATAGCTGTGCAGATATTTCCATGTTTATACAGATAGCGGTGTAGATATTTCCATGTTTATACAGATAGTTGTGTAGATATTTCCATGTTTATACAGATAGCGGTGTAGATATTTCCATGTTCATCCAGATGTCGGTGTAGATATATCCATGTTCATACAGATGTCGGTGACGGTATTTCCATGTTCAAACAGATGGCGGTGTAGATAATTCCATGTTCATAAAAATGGCGGTGTAGGTATTTCCATGTTCATAGAGATGGCGGTTTAGATATTTCCATGTTCATACAAATGGCGGTGTAGATATTTCCATGTCCATACAGGTGGCGGTGTAGATATTTCCATGTTTATACAGATAGCAGTGTAGTTATTTCCATGTTTACAGAGATAGCAGTGTAGATATTCCCATTGATATACAGATAGCTGTGTAGATATTTGCATGTTCATACAGATAGCGGTGTAGATATTTCCATGTTCGTACAGATAGCGGTTTAGATATTTCCATGTTCATAGAGATGGCAGTGTAGATATTTACATGTTCGTACAGATGGCGGTGTAGATATTTCCATGTTCATAGAGATGGCGGTGTAGATATTTCCATGTTTATGCAGATAGCGGTATAGATATTTCCATGTTTATACAGATGGTGGTGTAGATATTTCCATGTTTATAGAGATGGCGGTCTAGATATTTCCATGTTTTTACAGATAGCGGTGAAGATATTTCCAAGTTTATACAGATAGCGTTGTAGATGTTTAAATGTTTATACAGATAGCAGTGTAGATATTTCCATGTTTATAGAGATAGTGGTGTAGATAATTTCAATTTTATACCGAGAGCAGTGTAGATATTTCCAAGTTCACACAGATAGCTGTGTAGATATTTACATTTTCATGCAGATAGCGGTGTAGATATTTCCATGTTCAAACAGACAGCGGTGTAGATATTTCCATGTTCATACAGATAGCGGTGTGGATATTTTCATGTTTATACAGATAGCGGTGAAGATGTATGCACGTTTACACAGATAGAGGTGTAGATACTTCCATGTTAATACAGACAGCGGTGTAGCTATTTCCATGTTCATCCAGACGGCTGTGTAGACATATCCATGTTCATACAGATGGCGGTGAAGATATTTCCATGTTCATACAGATGGCTGTGTAGATATATCCATGTTCATACAGAAGACGGTGAAGATTTTTCCATGTTCATACAGATGGCGGTGTAGATATTTCCATGTTCATACAGATAGCGGTGCTGATATTTCCATGTTTATACAGGTAGCAGTGTAGATATTTCCATGTTTATGCAGATAGCGGTGTAGATATTTCCATGTTCATCCAGACGGCTGTGTAGACATATCCATGTTCATACAGATGGCGGTGAAGATATTTCCATGTTCATACACACGGCGGTGTAGATATTTCCATGTTCATACAGATAGTGGTGCAGTTATTTCCATGTGTAAAGAGATAGCTGTGTAGATATTTCCATGTATATGCAGATAGCTGTGTAGATATTTCCATTTTCATCCAGATAGAGGTGTATATATTTCCCTGTTCAAACAGTTAGCGGTGTAGATATTTCCATGTTCAGAAAGATAGCGGTGTAGATATTTCCATGTTTATACAGATAGCGGTGAAGATGTATGCATGTTTACACAGATAGCGGTGTGGATATTTCTATGTTCATACAGATAGCGGTGTAGATATTTCCATGTTCATCCAGATGGCTGTGTAGACATATCCATTTTCATACAGATGGCGTTGAAGATATTTCCATGTTCATTCAGATAGCGGTGTAGATATTTCCATGTTCATACAGATAGCGGTGCTGATATTTCCATGTTTATACAGGTAGCGGTGTAGATATTTCCATGTTTATACAGATAGCGGTGTAGATATCTCCATCTTAATAGAGATGGCGGTGTAGATATTTATATGTTCATACAGATGGCGGTGCAGTTATTCCCATGTTAATACAGATGGCGGTGTAGATATTTCCATGTTCATACAGATAGCCGTGTAGATATTGCCTTGTTCATACAGATAGAGGTGCTGATATTTCCATGTTTATACAGGTAGCGGTGTAGATATTTGCATGTTTATACAGATAGCGGTGTAGATATCTCCTTCTTAATACAGATGGCGGTGTAGATATTTATATGTTCATACAGATGGCGGTGCAGATATTTCCATGTTCATACAGCTGGCGGTGCAGATATTTCCATGTTCATACACACGGCGGTGTAGATATTTCCATGTTCATACAGATAGTGGTGCAGTTATTTCCATGTGTAAAGAGATAGCTGTGTAGATATTTCCATGTATATGCAGATAGCAGTGTAGATATTTCCATTTTCATGCAGATAGCGGTGTATATATTTCCATGTTCAAACAGATAGCGGTGTAGATATTTCCATGTTCAGAAAGATAGCGGTGTAGATATTTCCATGTTAATACAGATAGCGGTGTAGATATTTCCATGTTCATCCAGATGGCTGTGTAGATATATCCATGTTCATACAGATGGCGGTGTAGATATTTCCATCTTCATACAGATAGCGGTGCAGATATTTCCATGTTCATCCAGATGGCTGTGTAGATATATCCATGTTCATACAGATGGCGGTAAAGACATTTCCATGTTCATACAGATAGCTGTTTAGATATTTCCATGTTCATAGAGATAGCCGTGTAGATATTGCCATGTTCATACTGATAGCGGTGCTGATACTTCCATGTTGATACAGGTAGCGGTGTAGATATTTCCATGTTTATACACATAGCGGTGTAGATATTAACATGTTTATACAGATAGCGGTGTAGATATCTCCATCTTAATACAGATGGCGGTGTAGATATTTATATGTTCATACAGATGGCGGTGCAGATATTTCCATGTTCATACGGATGGCGGTGTAGAAACTTTCATGTTCATACTGATAGCGGTGCTGATATTTCCATGTTTATACAGGTAGCGGTGTAGATATTTCCATGTTTATACAGATAGCAGTGTAGATATTTCCATGTTTATACACATAGCGGTGTAGATATTTCCATGTTTATACAGATAGCGGTGTAGATATTTCCATGTTTATGCAAATAGTGGTGTAGATATCTCCATCTTAATACAGATGGCGGTGTAGATATTTAAATGTTCATACTGATGGTGGTGCAGATATATACATGTTCATACAGATGGCGGTGTAGATATTTCCATGTTCATACAGATAGCGGTGTAGTTTTTTCCATGTGTAAAGAGATAGCAGTGTAGATATTTCCATGTACAAGCAGATAGCTGTGTAGATATTTCCGTTTTCATGCAGATAGCGGTGTATGTATTTCCCTGTTCAAACAGTTAGCGGTGTAGATATTTCCATGTACATAAAGATAGCGGTGTAGATATTTCCATGTTTATACAGATAGCGGTGAAGATGTATGCATGTTTACACAGATAGCGGTGTAGATATTTCCATGTTTATCCACATGGCTGTGTAGATATATCCATGTTCATCCAGATGGCTGTGTAGATATATCCATGTTCATACAGATGGCGGTGAAGATATTTCCATGTTCATACAGATGGCATTGTAGATATTTCCATGTTCATACAGATAGCCGTGTAGATATTGCCATGTTCATACCGATAGCGGTGCTGATACTTCCATGTTTATACAGTTAGCGGTGGACATATTTCCTTGTTTATACAGGTAGCGGTGTAGATATTTCCAGGTTCATACAGATAGCGGTGTAGATATTTCCATGTTTATACAGATAGAGGTGTAGATATCCCATTCTTAATACAGAGGGCGGTGTAGATATTTATATGTTCATACAGATGGCGGTGCAGATATTTCCATGTTCATACAGATAGCGGTGTAGATATTTCCATGTTTATACAGATAGCGGTGTAGATATCTCATTGCTAATACAGATGGCGTTGTAGATATTTATATGTTCATCCAGACGGCTGTGTAGACATATCCATGTTCATACAGATGGCGGTGAAGATATTTCCATGTTCATACAGATGGCTGTGTAGATATATCCATGTCCATACAGATGGCGGTGAAGATTTTTCCATGTTCATACAGATGGCGGTGTAGATATTTCCATGTTCATACAGATAGCGGTGCTGATATTTCCATGTTTATACAGGTAGCAGTGTAGATATTTCCATGTTTATACAGATAGCGGTGTAGATATTTCCATGTTTATACACATAGCGGTGTAGATATTTCCATGTTTATACAGATAGCGGTGTAGATATTTCCATGTTCATGCAGATAGTGGTGTAGATATCTCCATCTTAATACAGATGGCGGTGTAGATATTTAAATGTTCATACAGATGGCGGTGCAGATATTTCCATGTTCATACAGATGGCAGTGTAGATATTTCCATGTTCATACAGATAGCGGTGTAGTTATTTCCATGTGTAAAGAGATAGCTGTGTAGATATTTCCATGTATAAGCAGATAGCTGTGTAGATATTTCCGTTTTCAGGCAGATAGCGGTGTATGTATTTCCCTGTTCAAACAGTTAGCGGTGTAGATATTTCCATGTACATAAAGATAGCGGTGTAGATATTAACATGTTCATCCACATGGCTGTGTAGATATATCCATGTTCATACAGATGGCGTTGAAGATATTTCCATGTTCATACAGATAGCGGTGTAGATATTTCCATGTTCATACCGATAGCGGTGTAGATATTTCCATGTTCATACAAATATCGGTGTAGTTAATTCCACCTTCATAGAGAGGGCGGTGTAGATATTTCTATTTTCATACAGATGGCGGTGTAGATATTTACATGTTTATAGAGATGGCGTTCTGGATCTTTTCAGTTTTATACAGATAGCGGTGTAGATATTTCCATGTTCATAGAGATAGGGGTGTAGATATTTCCAATTTTATACAGATAGCATTGTAGATATTTCCATGTTCATACAGATAGCGGTGTAGATATTTCCACGTTTATAGGGATGGTGGTGTAGATATTTAGATGTTAATACAGATGGCGGTGTAGATATTTCCATGTTCATTCAGATAGCGGTGTAAATAATTACACCTTTATAGAGATGGCGATGTAAATATTTATATGTTCATACAGATGGCGGTGTAGATATTTACATATTTATAGAGATGTCAGTGTAGATATTTTCTGTTTTATACAGATAGCAGTGTAGATATTTCCAAGTTTATAGAGATATCGTTGTAGATATTTCCATGTTTATACAGATGGCGGTGTAGATATTTCCATGTTTATGCAGATAGCGGTGTAGATATTTACATGTTTATAGAGTTGGCGGTCTAGATATTTCGATGTTTATAGTGATAGTGGTGTAGCTATTTCCAAGTTTATAGAGACTGCGGTGTAGATATTTCCATGTTTATACAGATAGCGGTGTAGATATTGCCATGTTTATAGAGATAGCGGTGTAGTTATTTCCGTCTTTATACAGATAGCGGTGAGGATATTTCCATGTTTTCACAGACAGCCGTGTGGATATTTCCATGTTTATACAGATAGCGGTGTAGATGTTTCCAAGTTTATGCAGATAGTGGTGCAGATATTTCCATGTTTATACAGATAGCGGTGTAGATATTTCCATGTTTATACAGATAGCGGTGTAGATATTTCCATCTTCATACAGATAGCGGTGTAGATATTTCCATGTTCATACAGACGGCGGTGTAGATATTTCCATGTTCATACAGATAGCGGTGTAGATATTTCCATGTTCATACAGATAGCGGTTTAGATATTTCAATGTTCATACAGATAGCGGTGTAAATAACTCCGCCTTTATAGAGATGGCGGTGTAAGTATTTCTATGTTCATACAGATGGCAGTGTAGATATTTACATGTTTATAGAGATGGCAGTCTAGATATTTTCTGGTTTATACAGATAGCGGTGTAGATATTTCCAAGTTTATAGAGATAGCGTTGTAGATAATTCCATGTTTATACAGATAACGGTGTAGATATTTCCATGTTTATACAGATAGCGGTGCAGATATTTCCATCTTAATACAGATGGTGGTGCAGATATTTCCATGTTCATACAGATGGCGATGTAGATATTTCCAAGTTTATAGAGATAGCGGTGTAGTTATTTCCAACTCTATAGAGATAGCGGTGCAGATATTTCCACGTATATGCAGATAGCTGTGTAGATATTTCCATGTTCATACAGATAGCGGTGTAGATGTTTCCATTTTCATACAGATAGCGGTGTAGATATTTCCATGTTCATACAGATAGCGGTGTTGATATTTCCATGTTCATACAGAGAGGCGTGTAGATATTTCCATGTTCAGACAGATAGCGGTGTAGATAATTACACCTTCATAGAGAGGGCGGTGTAGATATTTCCATGTTTATACAGATAGCTGTGTAGATATTTCCATGTTTATACAGATGGCAGTGTAGATATTTCCATGTTTATACAGATAGCGTTGTAGATATTTCCATGTTTATACAGATAGCGGTGTAGATATTTCCATCTTAATACAGATGGCGGTGTAGATATTTCCATGTTCATACATATAGTGGTGTAGATATTTCCACGTTTATAGAGATGGTGGTGTAGATATTTCCATGTTCATACAGAGGGCGGTGTAGACATTTCCATGTTTATAGAGATGGAGGTGTAGATATTTCCATGTTTATAGAGATGGCGATGTGGATATTTCCATGTATATAGAGATGGCGGTGTAGATATTTCCATGTTCATACAGATAGCGGTGTAGATATTTCCGTGTTCATACAGATAGCGGTGTAGATATTTCCAAGTTCATACAGATAGTGGTGTAGATAATTCCACATTCATAGAGAGGGCGGTGTTGATATTTCTGTGTTCATACAGATGGCGGTGTAGATATTTCCATGTTTATAGAGATGGCGGTGTACATATTTCCATGTATATACAGATCGCGGTGTAGATATTTCCATGTTTATAGAGATGGCAGTGTAGTTATTTCTAGGTTTATGGAGATAGCGGTGTAGATATTTCCATGTATATGCAGATAGCTGTGTAGATGTTGCCATGTTCATATAGATAGCGGTGTAGATATTTCCATGTTCATACAGATAGCGGTGTAGATATTTCCATGTTCATACAGATGGCCGTGAAGTTATTTACATGTTCATACACATGGCGGTGTAGATATTTCCATGTTTATAGAGATGGCGGTGTAGATATTTCCATGTTTATACAGATGGAGGTGTAGATATTTCCATGTTTATAGAGATGGCGGTGTAGATATTTCCATGTTTATTCAGATGACGGTGTAGATATTTCCATGTTTATACTGAAAGCGGTGTAGATATTTCCATGTTTACACAGATAGCGGTGTAGATATTTCCATGTTTATGCAGATGGCGGTGTAGATATTTACATGTTTATAGAGTTGGCGGACTAGATATTTCGATGTTTATAGAGATAGTGGTGTAGTTATTTCCAAGTTTATAGAGACTGCGGTGTAGATATTTCCATGTTTATACAGATAGCGGTGTAGATATTTCCATGTTTATACAGATGGCGGTGTAGATATTTCCATGTTTATACAGATGGCGGTGTAGATGTTTCCATGTTTATACAGAAAGCGGTGTAGATATTTCCACGTTTACACAGATAGCGGTGTAGATATTTCCATGTTTATGCAGATGGCGGTGTAGATATTTACATGTTTATAGAGTTGGCGGTCTAGATATTTCGATGTTTATAGAGATAGTGGTGTAGTTATTTCCAAGTTTATAGAGACTGCGGTGTAGATATTTCCAAGTTCATACAGATAGCGGTGTAGATATTTCCATGTTCATACAGATAGCGGTGTAGATATTTCCAAGTTCATACAGATAGCGGTGTAGATAATTCCACCTTCATAGAGAGGGCAGTGTAGATATTTCTATGTTCATACAGATGGCGGTGTAGATATTTCCATGTTTATAGAGATGGCGGTGTAGATATTTCCATGTTTATACAGATAGCGGTGCAGATATTTCCATGTTTATAGAGATGGCGGTGTAGTTATTTCCATGTTTACGGAGATAGCATTGTAGATTTTTCCTTGTGTATGCAGATAGATGTGTAGTTGTTTCCATGTTCATAGAGATAGCGGTGTAGATAGTTCCATGTTCATACAGATAGCGGTGTAGATATTTCCATGTTCATACAGATGGCCGTGAATTTATTTACATGTTCATACAGATGGCGGTGTAGATATTTCCATGTTTATAGAGATGGCGGTGTAGATATTTCCATGTTTATACAGATGGAGGTGTAGGTGTTTCCATGTTTATAGAGTTGGCGTTGTAGATATTTCCATGTTTATTCAGATGATGGTGTAGATATGTCCATGTTTATACAGATGGCGGTGTAGACATTTCCATGTTTACAGAAAGCAGTGTAGATATTTCCATGTTTACACAGATAGCGGTGTAGATATTTCCATGTTTATGCAGATGGCGGTGTAGATATTTACATGTTTATAGAGTTGGCGGTCTAGATATTTCGATGTTTATAGAGATAGTGGTGTAGTTATTTCCAAGTTTATAGAGACTGCGGTGTAGATATTTCCATGTTTATACAGATAGCGGTGTAGATATTTCCATGTTTATACAGATGGCGGTGTAGATATTTCCATGTTTATACAGATGGCGGTGTAGATATTTCCATGTTTATACAGAAAGCGGTGTAGATGTTTCCATGTTTACACAGTTAGCGGTGTAGATATTTCCATGTTTATGCAGATGGCGGTGTAGATATTTACATGTTTATAGAGTTGGCGGTCTAGATATTTCGATGTTTATAGAGATCGTGGTGTAGTTATTTCCAAGTTTATAGAGACTGCGGTGTAGATATTTCCATGTTTATACAGATAGAGGTGTAGATATTTCCATGTTTATACAGATGGCGGTGCAGATATTTCCATGTTTATACAGATAGCGGTGTAGATATTTCCATCTTAATACAGATGGCGGTGTAGATATTTCCATGTTCATACAGATGGTGGTGCAGATATTTCCATGTTCATAGAGCTGGTGATGTAGATGTTTCAAAGTTTATAGAGATAGCGGTGTAGTTATTTCCAACTTTATAGAGATAGCACTGTAGATATTTCCACGTATATGCAGATAGCTGTGTAGATATTTCCTTGTTCATACAGATAGTGGTGTAGATATTTCCATGTTCATACAGAGAGCGGTGTAGATATTTCCATGTTCATACAGATAGCGGTGTAGATATTTCCATGTTCATACAGATAGCGGTGTAGATATTTCCATGTTCGTACAGATAGCGGTGTAAACAATTCCACCTTCATTGAGAGGGCCGTGTAGATATTTCTATGTTCATACAGATAGCGGTGTAGATATTTATATGTTTATAGAGATGGCGGTCTAGATATTTTCTGGTTTACACAGATAGCGGTGTAGATATTTCCATGTTTATAGAGATAGCGGTGTAGATATTTCCAATTTTATTCAGATAGCATTGAAGATATTTCCATGTTCATACAGATAGCGGTGTAGATATTTCCACGTTTATAGAGATGGTGGTGTAGATATTTCCATGTTCATACAGATGGTGGTGTAGATATTTACATGTTTATAGAGTTGGCAGTCTAGATATTTTCTGGTTTATACAGATAGCGGTGTAGATATTTCCAAGTTTATAGAGATAGTGTTTTAGATATTTCCATGTTTATACAGATAGCTGTGTAGATATTTCCATGTTTATACAGATGGCGGTGTAGATATTTCCATGTTTATACAGATAGCGTTGTAGTTATTTACATGTTTATACAGATAGCGGTGTAGATATTTCCATCTTAATACAGATGGCGGTGTAGATATTTCCAAGTTCATACAGATGGTGGTGCAGATATTTCCATGTTCATAGAGCTGGCGATGTAGATATTTCCAAGTTTATGGAGATAGCGGTGTAGTTATTTCCAACTTTATAGAGATAGCGGTGTAGATATTTCCACGTTTATGCAGATAGCTGTGTAGATATTTCCATGTTCATACAGATAGCGGTTTGGATATTTCCATGTTCATACAGATAGCGGTGTAGATATTTCCATGTTCATACAGATAGCGGTGTAGATATTTCCATGTTCATACAGATAGCGGTGTAGATATTTCCATGTTTGTACAGATAGCGGTGTAAATAATTCCACCTTCATAGAGAGGGCGGTGTAGATATTTCTATGTTCATACAGATGGCGGTGTAGATATTTACATGTTTATAGAGATGGCGGTCTAGATATTTTCTGGTTTGCACAGATAGCGGTGTAGATATTTCCACGTATATGCAGATAGCTGTGTAGATATTTCCATGTTCATACAGATAGCGGTGTTGATATTTCCATGTTCATACAGATAGCGGTGTAGATATTTCCATGTTCATACAGATAGCGGTGTAGATATTTCCAAGTTCATACAGATAGCGGTGTAGATAATTCCACCTTCATTGAGAGGGCTGTGTAGATATTTCTATGTTCATACAGATGGCGGTGTAGATATTTCCATGTTTATAGAGATGGCGGTGTAGATATATCCATGTTTATACAGATGACGGTGTAGATATTTCCATGTTTATAGAGATGGCGGTGTAGTTATTTCCATGTTTATGGAGATAGCATTGTAGATATTTCCATGTATATGCAGATAGATGTGTATATGTTTCCATATTCATACAGATAGCGGTGTAGATAGTTACATGTTCATACAGATAGCAGTGTAGATACTTCCATGTTCATACAGATGGCCGTGAAGTTATTTACATGTTCATACAAATGGCGTTGTAGATATTTCCATGTTTATAGAGATGGCGGTGTAGATTTTTCCATGTTTATACAGATGGAGGTGTAGGTAATTCCATGTTTATAGAGATGGCCTTGTAGATATTTCCATGTTTATTCAGATGACGGTTTAGATATTTCCATGTTTATAGAGATGGCAGTGTAGATATTTCCATGTTTATACAGAAAGCGGTGTAGATATTTCCATGTTTACACAGATAGCGGTGTACATATTTCCATGTTTATGCAGTTGGCGGTGTAGATATTTACATGTTTATAGAGTTGGCGGTCTAGATATTTCGATGTTTATAGAGATAGTGGTGTAGTTATTTCCAAGTTTATAGAGACTGTGGTGTAGATATTTCCATGTTTATACAGATAGCGGTGTAGATATTTCCATGTTTATAGAGATAGCAGTGTAGATATTTCCATGTTTATACAGATAGCGGGGCAGATATTTCCACGTTTCTAAAGATGGCAGTGTTGATATTTCCATGTTAATACACATGGTGTTGTAGATATTTCCATGTTCCTACAGACGGCAGTGTAGATATTTCCATGTTCATACAGATGGCAGTGTAGATATTTCCAAGTTTATAGAGATAGCGGTGTAGTTATTTCCATGTTTATGAAGAAAGCTGTGTAGATATTTCCATGTATATGCAGATAGCTTTGGAGATATTTCCATGTTCATACAGATAGCGGTGTAGATAATTCCATGTTCATCCAGATGGCGGTGTAGATATATCTATGTTCATACAGATGGCGGTGAAGATATTTTCATGTTCATACAGATGGCGGTGTAGATATTTCCATGTTCATACAAGTGGCGGTGTATTTATTTCCATGTTCATAGAGATGGCGGTGTAGATGTTTCCATGTTCATACAGATAGCGGTGTAGATATTTCCATGTTCATACAGATAGCGGTGTAGATATTTCCATGTTCATATAGATAGCGGTGTAAATATTTCCATTTTCATACAGTTAGCGGTGTTGATATTTCCATGTTCATACAGATGGCGATGTAGATATTTCCATGTTCATTCAGATGGCGGTGAAGATATTTACAAGTTCATACAGATGGCGGTGTAGATATTTCCATGTTTATAGAGATAGCGTTGTAGATATTTCCATGTTTACAGACATGGTGGTCTAGATATGTCCATGTTTATAGAGATAGTGGTGTAGTTATTTCTAAGTGTATGGAGATAGCGGTGGAGATGTTTCCAAGTTTATACAGATAGCGGTGTAGATATTTCCATGTTTGTACAGATGGCGTTGTAGATATTTCCATGTTTATAAAGATAGCGGTGAAGATATTTCCATGTTTACACAGATAGCAGTGTGTATATTTCCATGTTTTTACAGATACCGGTGTAGATATTTCCATGTTTATACAGATAGCTGTGCAGATATTTCCATGTTTATACAGATAGCGGTGTAGATATTTCCATGTTTATACAGATAGTTGTGTAGATATTTCCATGTTTATACAGATAGCGGTGTAGATATTTCCATGTTCATCCAGATGTCGGTGTAGATATATCCATGTTCATACAGATGTCGGTGACGGTATTTCCATGTTCAAACAGATGGCGGTGTAGATAATTCCATGTTCATAAAAATGGCGGTGTAGGTATTTCCATGTTCATAGAGATGGCGGTTTAGATATTTCCATGTTCATACAAATGGCGGTGTAGATATTTCCATGTCCATACAGGTGGCGGTGTAGATATTTCCATGTTTATACAGATAGCAGTGTAGTTATTTCCATGTTTACAGAGATAGCAGTGTAGATATTCCCATTGATATACAGATAGCTGTGTAGATATTTGCATGTTCATACAGATAGCGGTGTAGATATTTCCATGTTCGTACAGATAGCGGTTTAGATATTTCCATGTTCATAGAGATGGCAGTGTAGATATTTACATGTTCGTACAGATGGCGGTGTAGATATTTCCATGTTCATAGAGATGGCGGTGTAGATATTTCCATGTTTATGCAGATAGCGGTATAGATATTTCCATGTTTATACAGATGGTGTTGTAGATATTTCCATGTTTATAGAGATGGCGGTCTAGATATTTCCATGTTTTTACAGATAGCGGTGAAGATATTTCCAAGTTTATACAGATAGCGTTGTAGATGTTTAAATGTTTATACAGATAGCAGTGTAGATATTTCCATGTTTATAGAGATAGTGGTGTAGATAATTTCAATTTTATACCGAGAGCAGTGTAGATATTTCCAAGTTCACACAGATAGCTGTGTAGATATTTACATTTTCATGCAGATAGCGGTGTAGATATTTCCATGTTCAAACAGACAGCGGTGTAGATATTTCCATGTTCATACAGATAGCGGTGTGGATATTTTCATGTTTATACAGATAGCGGTGAAGATGTATGCACGTTTACACAGATAGAGGTGTAGATACTTCCATGTTAATACAGACAGCGGTGTAGATATTTCCATGTTCATCCAGACGGCTGTGAAGACATATCCATGTTCATACAGATGGCGGTGAAGATATTTCCATGTTCATACAGATGGCTGTGTAGATATATCCATGTTCATACAGAAGACGGTGAAGATTTTTCCATGTTCATACAGATGGCGGTGTAGATATTTCCATGTTCATACAGATAGCGGTGCTGATATTTCCATGTTTATACAGGTAGCAGTGTAGATATTTCCATGTTTATGCAGATAGCGGTGTAGATATTTCCATGTTCATCCAGACGGCTGTGTAGACATATCCATGTTCATACAGATGGCGGTGAAGATATTTCCATGTTCATACACACGGCGGTGTAGATATTTCCATGTTCATACAGATAGTGGTGCAGTTATTTCCATGTGTAAAGAGATAGCTGTGTAGATATTTCCATGTATATGCAGATAGCTGTGTAGATATTTCCATTTTCATCCAGATAGCGGTGTATATATTTCCCTGTTCAAACAGTTAGCGGTGTAGATATTTCCATGTTCAGAAAGATAGCGGTGTAGATATTTCCATGTTTATACAGATAGCGGTGAAGATGTATGCATGTTTACACAGATAGCGGTGTGGATATTTCTATGTTCATACAGATAGCGGTGTAGATATTTCCATGTTCATCCAGATGGCTGTGTAGACATATCCATTTTCATACAGATGGCGTTGAAGATATTTCCATGTTCATTCAGATAGCGGTGTAGATATTTCCATGTTCATACAGATAGCGGTGCTGATATTTCCATGTTTATACAGGTAGCGGTGTAGATATTTCCATGTTTATACAGATAGCGGTGTAGATATCTCCATCTTAATAGAGATGGCGGTGTAGATATTTATATGTTCATACAGATGGCGGTGCAGTTATTCCCATGTTAATACAGATGGCGGTGTAGATATTTCCATGTTCATACAGATAGCCGTGTAGATATTGCCTTGTTCATACAGATAGAGGTGCTGATATTTCCATGTTTATACAGGTAGCGGTGTAGATATTTGCATGTTTATACAGATAGCGGTGTAGATATCTCCTTCTTAATACAGATGGCGGTGTAGATATTTATATGTTCATACAGATGGCGGTGCAGATATTTCCATGTTCATACAGCTGGCGGTGCAGATATTTCCATGTTCATACACACGGCGGTGTAGATATTTCCATGTTCATACAGATAGTGGTGCAGTTATTTCCATGTGTAAAGAGATAGCTGTGTAGATATTTCCATGTATATGCAGATAGCAGTGTAGATATTTCCATTTTCATGCAGATAGCGGTGTATATATTTCCATGTTCAAACAGATAGCGGTGTAGATATTTCCATGTTCAGAAAGATAGCGGTGTAGATATTTCCATGTTAATACAGATAGCGGTGTAGATATTTCCATGTTCATCCAGATGGCTGTGTAGATATATCCATGTTCATACAGATGGCGGTGTAGATATTTCCATCTTCATACAGATAGCGGTGCAGATATTTCCATGTTCATCCAGATGGCTGTGTAGATATATCCATGTTCATACAGATGGCGGTAAAGACATTTCCATGTTCATACAGATAGCTGTTTAGATATTTCCATGTTCATAGAGATAGCCGTGTAGATATTGCCATGTTCATACTGATAGCGGTGCTGATACTTCCATGTTGATACAGGTAGCGGTGTAGATATTTCCATGTTTATACACATAGCGGTGTAGATATTAACATGTTTATACAGATAGCGGTGTAGATATCTCCATCTTAATACAGATGGCGGTGTAGATATTTATATGTTCATACAGATGGCGGTGCAGATATTTCCATGTTCATACGGATGGCGGTGTAGAAACTTTCATGTTCATACTGATAGCGGTGCTGATATTTCCATGTTTATACAGGTAGCGGTGTAGATATTTCCATGTTTATACAGATAGCAGTGTAGATATTTCCATGTTTATACACATAGCGGTGTAGATATTTCCATGTTTATACAGATAGCGGTGTAGATATTTCCATGTTTATGCAAATAGTGGTGTAGATATCTCCATCTTAATACAGATGGCGGTGTAGATATTTAAATGTTCATACTGATGGTGGTGCAGATATATACATGTTCATACAGATGGCGGTGTAGATATTTCCATGTTCATACAGATAGCGGTGTAGTTTTTTCCATGTGTAAAGAGATAGCAGTGTAGATATTTCCATGTACAAGCAGATAGCTGTGTAGATATTTCCGTTTTCATGCAGATAGCGGTGTATGTATTTCCCTGTTCAAACAGTTAGCGGTGTAGATATTTCCATGTTTATACAGATAGCGGTGAAGATGTATGCATGTTTACACAGATAGCGGTGTAGATATTTCCATGTTTATCCACATGGCTGTGTAGATATATCCATGTTCATCCAGATGGCTGTGTAGATATATCCATGTTCATACAGATGGCGGTGAAGATATTTCCATGTTCATACAGATGGCATTGTAGATATTTCCATGTTCATACAGATAGCCGTGTAGATATTGCCATGTTCATACCGATAGCGGTGCTGATACTTCCATGTTTATACAGTTAGCGGTGGACATATTTCCTTGTTTATACAGGTAGCGGTGTAGATATTTCCATGTTCATACAGATAGCGGTGTAGATATTTCCATGTTTATACAGATAGAGGTGTAGATATCCCATTCTTAATACAGATGGCGGTGTAGATATTTATATGTTCATACAGATGGCGGTGCAGATATTTCCATGTTCATACAGATAGCGGTGTAGATATTTCCATGTTTATACAGATAGCGGTGTAGATATCTCATTGCTAATACAGATGGCGTTGTAGATATTTCTATGTTCATCCAGACGGCTGTGTAGACATATCCATGTTCATACAGATGGCGGTGAAGATATTTCCATGTTCATACAGATGGCTGTGTAGATATATCCATGTCCATACAGATGGCGGTGAAGATTTTTCCATGTTCATACAGATGGCGGTGTAGATATTTCCATGTTCATACAGATAGCGGTGCTGATATTTCCATGTTTATACAGGTAGCAGTGTAGATATTTCCATGTTTATACAGATAGCGGTGTAGATATTTCCATGTTTATACACATAGCGGTGTAGATATTTCCATGTTTATACAGATAGCGGTGTAGATATTTCCATGTTCATGCAGATAGTGGTGTAGATATCTCCATCTTAATACAGATGGCGGTGTAGATATTTAAATGTTCATACAGATGGCGGTGCAGATATTTCCATGTTCATACAGATGGCGGTGTAGATATTTCCATGTTCATACAGATAGCGGTGTAGTTATTTCCATGTGTAAAGAGATAGCTGTGTAGATATTTCCATGTATAAGCAGATAGCTGTGTAGATATTTCCGTTTTCAGGCAGATAGCGGTGTATGTATTTCCCTGTTCAAACAGTTAGCGGTGTAGATATTTCCATGTACATAAAGATAGCGGTGTAGATATTAACATGTTCATCCACATGGCTGTGTAGATATATCCATGTTCATTCAGATGCCGTTGAAGATATTTCCATGTTCATACAGATAGCGGTGTAGATATTTCCATGTTCATACAGATAGCGGTGTAGATATTTTAATGTTCATACAGATAGCGGTGTATGTATTTCCATGTTCATACAGATAGCGGTGTAGATATTTCCATGTTCATCCTGATGGCTGTGTAGATATTTCCATGTTCATCCAGACAGCGGTGTAGATATTTCCATGTTCATGCAGATAGCGGTGTAGATATTTCCATGTTCATCCAGATGGCTGTGTAGATATATCCATGTTCATACAGATGGCGGTGAAGATATTTCCATGTTCATACAGATGGCGTTGTAGATATTTCCATGTTCATACAGATAGCCGTGTAGATACTGCCATGTTCATACCGATAGCGGTGCTGATACTTCCATGTTTATACAGGTAGCGGTGTACATATTTCCGTGTTTATACAGGTAGCGGTGTAGATATTTCCATGTTCATACAGATAGCAGTGTAGATATTTGCATGTTTATACAGATAGCGGTGTAGATATCTCCTTCTTAATACAGATGGCGGTGTAGATATTTATATGTTCATACAGATTGCGGTGCAGATATTTCCATGTTCATACAGCTGGCGGTGCAGATATTTCCAAGTTCATACACACGGCGGTGTAGATATTTCCATGTTCATACAGATAGTGGTGCAGTTATTTCCATGTGTAAAGAGATAGCTGTGTAGATATTTCCATGTATATGCAGATAGCTGTGTAGATATTTCCATTTTCATGCAGATAGCGGTGTATATATTTCCATGTTCAAACAGATAGCGGTGTAGATATTTCCATGTTCAGAAATATAGCGGTGTAGATATTTCCATGTTAATACAGATAGCGGTGTAGATATTTCCATGTTCATCAAGATGGCTGTGTAGATATATCCATGTTCATACAGATGGCGGTGTAGATATTTCCATCTTCATACAGATAGCGGTGCAGATATTTCCATGTTCATCCAGATGGCTGTGTAGATATATCCATGTTCATACAGATGGCGGTAAAGACATTTCCATGTTCATACAGATAGCTGTTTAGATATTTCCATGTTCATAGAGATAGCCGTGTAGATATTGCCATGTTCATACTGATAGCGGTGCTGATACTTCCATGTTGATACAGGTAGCGGTGTAGATATTTCCATGTTTATACACATAGCGGTGTAGATATTAACATGTTTATACAGATAGCGGTGTAGATATCTAAATCTTAATACAGATGGCGGTGTAGATATTTACATGTTCATACAGATGGCGGTGCAGATATTTCCATGTCCATACGGATGGCGGTGAAGATATTTCCATGTTCATACAGATGGCGGTGTAGAAACTTCCATGTTCATACTGATAGCGGTGCTGATATTTCCATGTTTATACAGGTAGCGGTGTAGATATTTCCATGTTTATACAGATAGCAGTGTAGATATTTCCATGTTTATACACATAGCGGTGTAGATATTTCCATGTTTATACAGATAGCGGTGTAGATATTTCCATGTTTATGCAGATAGTGGTGTAGATATCTCCATCTTAATACAGATGGCGGTGTAGATATTTAAATGTTCATACTGATGGCGGTGCAGATATATACATGTTCATACAGATGGCGGTGTAGATATTTCCATGTTCATACAGATAGCGGTGTAGTTTTTTCCATGTGTAAAGAGATAGCAGTGTAGATATTTCCATGTATAAGCAGATAGCTGTGTAGATATTTCCGTTTTCATGCAGATAGTGGTGAATGTATTTCCCTGTTCAAACAGTTAGCGGTGTAGATATTTCCATGTACATAAAGATAGCGGTGTAGATATTTCCATGTTTATACAGATAGCGGTGAAGATGTATGCATGTTTACACAGATAGCGGTGTAGATATTTCCATGTTTATCCACATGGCTGTGTAGATATATCCATGTTCATCCAGATGGCTGTGTAGATATATCCATGTTCATACAGATGGCGGTGAAGATATTTCCATGTTCATACAGATGGCATTGTAGATATTTCCATGTTCATACAGATAGCCGTGTAGATATTGCCATGTTCATACCGATAGCGGTGCTGATACTTCCATGTTTATACAGTTAGCGGTGTACATATTTCCTTGTTTATACAGGTAGCGGTGTAGATATTTCCAGGTTCATACAGATAGTGGTGTAGATATTTCCATGTTTATACAGATAGAGGTGTAGATATCCCATTCTTAATACAGATGGCGTTGTAGATATTTATATGTTCATACAGATGGCGGTGCAGATATTTCCATGTTCATACAGATAGCGGTGTAGATATTTCCATGTTTATACAGATAGCGGTGTAGATATCTCATTGCTAATACAGATGGCGTTGTAGATATTTATATGTTCATCCAGACGGCTGTGTAGACATATCCATGTTCATACAGATGGCGGTGAAGATATTTCCATGTTCATACAGATGGCTGTGTAGATATATCCATGTTCATACAGATGGCGGTGAAGATTTTTCCATGTTCATACAGATGGCGGTGTAGATATTTCCATGTTCATACAGATAGCGGTGCTGATATTTCCATGTTTATACAGGTAGCAGTGTAGATATTTCCATGTTTATTCAGATAGCGGTGTAGATATTTCCATGTTTATACACATAGCGGTGTAGATATTTCCATGTTTATACAGATAGCGGTGTAGATATTTCCATGTTCATGCAGATAGTGGTGTAGATATCTCCATCTTAATACAGATGGCGGTGTAGATATTTAAATGTTCAAACAGATGGCGGTGCAGATATTTCCATGTTCATACAGATGGCGGTGTAGATATTTCCATGTTCATACAGATAGCGGTGTAGTTATTTCCATGTGTAAAGAGATAGCTGTGTAGATATTTCCATGTATAAGCAGATAGCTGTGTAGATATTTCCGTTTTCAGGCAGATAGCGGTGTATGTATTTCCCTGTTCAAACAGTTAGCGGTGTAGATATTTCCATGTACATAAAGATAGCGGTGTAGATATTAACATGTTCATCCACATGGCTGTGTAGATATATCCATGTTAATACAGATGGCGTTGAAGATATTTCCATGTTCATACAGATAGCGGTGTAGATATTTCCATGTTCATACAGATAGCGGTGTAGATATTTTAATGTTCATACAGATAGCGGTGTAGATATTTCCATGTTCATCCTGATGGCTGTGTAGATATTTCCATGTTCATCCAGACAGCGTTGTAGATATTTCCATGTTCATACAGATAGCGGTGTAGATATTTCCATGTTCATCCAGATGGCTGTGTAGATATATCCATGTTCATACAGATGGCGGTGAAGATATTTCCATGTTCATACAGATGGTGTTGTAGATATTTCCATGTTCATACAGATAGCGGTGTAGATATTTGCATGTTTATACAGATAGCGGTGTAGATATCTCCTTCTTAATACAGATGGTGGTGTAGATATTTATATGTTCATACAGATGGCGGTGCAGATATTTCCATGTTCATACAGATGGCGGTGTAGATACTTCCATGTTCATACTGATAGCGGTGCTGATATTTCCATGTTTATACAGGTAGCGGTGTAGATATTTCCATGTTTATACAGATAGCAGTGTAGATATTTCCATGTTTATACACATAGCGGTGTAGATATTTCCATGTTTATACAGATAGCGGTGTAGATATCTCCATCTTAATACAGATGGCGGTGTAGATATTTATATGTTCATTCAGATGGCGGTGCATATATTTCCATGTTCATACAGATGGCGGTGTAGATATTTCCATGTTCATACAGTTAGCGGTGTAGTTATTTCCATGTGTAAAGAGATAGCTGTGAAGATATTTCCACGTATATGCAGATAGCTGTGTAGAGATTTCCATTTTCATGCAGATAGCGGTGTATATATTTCCCTGTTCAAACAGTTAGCGGTGTAGATATTTCCATGTTCATAAAGATAGCAGTGTAGATATTTCCATGTTTATACAGATAGCGGTATAGATATCTCCTTCTTAATACAGATGGCGGTGTAGATATTTATATGTTCATACAGACGGCAGTGCAGATATTTCCATGTTCATACAGATGGCGGTGTAGATATTTCCATGTTCATAGAGATAGCGGTGTAGTTATTTCCATGTGCAAAGAGATAGCTGTGTAGATATTTCCATGTATATGCAGATAGTTTTGTAGATATTTCCATTTTCATGTAGATAGCGGTGTAGATATTTCCATGTTCAAACAGATAGCGGTGTAGATATTTCCATGTTCATACAGATAGCGGTGTGGATATTTCCATGTTTTTACAGATAGCGGTGAAGATGAATGCATGTTTACACAGATAGCGGTTTAGATATTTTCATGTTCATACAGATAGCGGTGTAGATATTTCCATGTTCATCCAGACGGCTGTGTAGAAATATCCATGTTCATACAGATGGCGGTGAAGATATTTCCATGTTCATACAGATGGCTGTGTAGATATATCCATGTTCATACAGATGGCGGTGAAGATTTTTCCATGTTCATACAGATGGCGGTGTAGATATTTCCATGTTCATACAGATAGCGGGGCTGATATTTCCATGTTTATACAGGTAGCAGTGAAGATATTTCCATGTTTATACAGATAGCGGTGAAGATATTTCCATGTTTATACACATAGCGGTGTAGATATTTCCATGTTTATACAGATAGCGGTGTAGATATCTCCATCTTTATACAGATGGCGGTGTATATATTTATATGTTCATACAGATGGCGGTGCAGATATTTCCATGTTCATACAGATGGCAGTGAAGATATTTCCATGTTCATACAGATGGCGGTGTAGATACTTCCATGTTCATACTGATAGCGGTGCTGATATTTCCATGTTTATACAGGTAGCGGTGTAGATATTTCCATGTTTATACAGATGGCGGTGTAGGAATTTCCATGTTTATACACATAGCGGTGTAGATATTTCCATGTTTATGCAGATAGTGGTGTAGATATCTCCATCTTAATACAGATGGCGGTGTAGATATTTAAATGTTCATACAGATGGCGGTGCAGATATTTCCATGTTCATACAGATGGCGGTGTAGATATTTCCATGTTCATACAGATAGCGGTGTAGTTATTTCCATGTGTAAAGAGATAGCTGTGTAGATATTTCCATGTATAAGCAGATAGCTGTGTAGATATTTCCGTTTTCATGCAGATAGCGGTGTATGTGTTTCCCTGTTCAAACAGTTAGCGGTGTAGATATTTCCATGTACATAAAGATAGCGGTGTAGATATTTCCATGTTCATCCACATGGCTGTGTAGATATATCCATGTTCATACAGATGGCGGTGAAGATATTTCCATGTTCATACAGATAGCGGTGTAGATATTTCCCTGTTCATACAGATAGCGGTGCTGATATTTCCATGTTCATACAGATAGCGGTGTATGTATTTCCATGTTCATACAGATAGCGGTGTAGATATTTCCATGTTCATCCTGATGGCTGTGTAGATATTTCCATGTTCATACAGATAGCGGTGTAGATATTTCCAAGTTCATACAGATAGCGGTGTAGATATTTCCATGTTCATCCAGATGGCTGTGTAGATATATCCATGTTCATACAGATGGCGGTGAAGATATTTCCATGTTCATACAGGTGGCGTTGTAGATATTTCCATGTTCATACAGATAGCTGTGTAGATATTGCCATGTTCATACCGATAGCGGTGCTGATACTTCCATGTTTATACCGGTAGCGGTGTACATATTTCCGTGTTTATACAGGTAGCGGTGTAGATATTTCCATGTTCATACAGATAGCTGTGTAGATATTTCCATGTTTATACAGAAAGCAGTGTAGATATCTCCTTCTTAATACAGATGGCGGTGTAGATATTTATATGTTCATACAGATGGCGGTGCAGATATTTCCATGTTCATACAGATGGTGGTGTAGATATTTCCATGTTTATAGAGGCAGCGGTGTAGTTATTTCCATGCGCAAAGAGATAGCTGTGTAGATATTTCTATATATATGCAGATAGCTGTGTAGATATTTCCATTTTCATGCAGATAGCGGTGTAGATATTTCCATGTTCAAACAGATAGCGGTGTAGATATTTCCATATTCATACAGATAGCGGTGTGGATATTTCCATGTTTATACAGACAGCGGTGAAGATGTATGCATGTTTACACAGATAGCGGTGTAGATATTTCCATGTTCATACAGATAGCGGTGTAGATATTTCCATGTTCATCCAGATGGCTGTGTAGACATATCCATGTTCATACAGATGGCGGTGAAGATATTTCCATGTTCATACAGATGGCTGTGTAGATATATCCATGTTCATACAGATAGCGGTGAAGGTTTTTTCAATGTTCATACAGATTCCGTTGTACATATTTCCATGTTCATACAGATAGCGGTGCTGATAATTCCATGTTTATACAGGTAGCAGTGTAGATATTTCCATGTTTATACAGATAGCGGTGTAGATATTTCCATGTTTATACACATAGTGGTATAGATATTTCCATTTTTATACAGATAGCGGTGTAGATATCTCCATCTTAATACAGATGGCGGTGTAGATATTTATATGTTCATAAAGATGGCGGTGCAGATATTTCCATGTTCATACAGATGGCGGTGAAGATATTTCCATGTTCATACAGTTGGCGGTGTAGATACTTCCATGTTCATACTGATAGCGGTGCTGAAATTTCCATGTTTATACAGGTAGCGGTGTAGATATTTCCATGTTTATACAGATAGCAGTGTAAGTATTTCCATGTTTATACACATAGCGGTGTAGATATTTCCATGTTTATACAGATAGCGGTGTAGATATCTCCATCTTAATACAGATGGCGGTGTAGATATTTCCATGTTCATACAGATAGCGGTGTAGTTATTTCCATGTGTAAAGAGATAGCTCTGTAGATATTTCCATGTATATGCAGATAGCTTTGTAGACATTTCCATTTTCATGCAGATAGCGGTGTATATATTTCCCTGTTCAAACAGTTAGCGGTGTAGATATTTCCATGTTCATAAAGATAGCAGTGTAGATATTTCCATGTTTATACAGATAGCGGTGAAGATGTATGCATGTTTACACAGATAGTGGTGTAGATATTTCCATGTTCTTCCAGATGGCTGTGTAGATATATCCTTGTTCATACAGATGGCGGTGAAGATATTTCCATGTTCATACAGATGGCGGTGTAGATATTTCCATGTTCATACAGATAGCGGTGTAGATATTTCCATGTTCATACAGATAGCGGTGTACGTATTTCCATGTTCATACAGATAGCGGTGTAGATATTTCCATGTTCATCCAGATGCCTGTGTACCTATTTCCATGTTCATACAGATAGCGGTGTAGATATTTCCATGTTCATACAGATAGCAGTGTAGATATTTCCATATTCATACAGATAGCCGTGTAGATATTGCCATGTTCATACCGATTGCGGTAATGTTACTGCCATGTTTATACAGGTAGCGGTGTACATATTTCCGTGTTTATACAGGTAGCGGTGTAGATATTTGCATGTTCATACAGATAGCGGTGTAGATATTTCCATGTTTATACAGATAGCGGTGTAGATATCTCCTTCTTAATACAGATGGCGGTGTAGATATTTATATGTTCATACAGATGGCGGTGCAGATATTTCCATGTTCATACAGATGGTGGTGTAGATATTTCCATGTTTATAGAGATAGCGGTTTAGTTATTTCCATGTGCAAAGAGATAGCTGTGTTGATATTTCCATGTATATGCAGATAGCAGTGTAGATATTTCCATCTTCATGCAGATAGCGGTGTAGATATTTCCATGTTCAAACAGATAGCGGTGTAGATATTTCCATGTTCATACAGAGAGCGGTGTGGATATTTCCATGTTTATACAGATAGCGGTGAAGATGTATGCATGTTTACACAGATTGCGGTGTAGATATTTCCATGTTCATACAGATAGCCGTGTAGATATTTCCATGTTTATACACATAGCGGTGTAGATATTTCCATGTTTATACAGATAGCGGTGTAGATATCTCCATCTTAATACAGATGGCGGTGTAGATATTTATATGTTCATACAGATGGCGGTGCAGATATTTCCATGTTCATACAGATGGCGGTGAAGATATTTCCATGTTCATACAGATGGCGGTGTAGATACTTCCATGTTCATACTGATAGCGGTGCTGATATTTCCATGTTTATACAGGTAGCAGTGTAGATATTTCCATGTTTATACAGATAGCTGTGTAGATATTTCCATGTTTATACACATAGCGGTGTAGATATTTCCATGTTTATACAGATAGCGGTGTAGATATCTCCATCTTAATACAGATGGCGGTGTAGATATTTATATGTTCATTCAGATGGCGGTGCAGATATTTCCATGTTCATACAGATGGCGGTGTAGATATTTCCATGTTCATACAGATAGCGGTGTAGTTATTTCCATGTGTAAAGAGATAGCTGTGTAGATATTTCCATGTATATACAGATAGATGTGTAGACATTTCCATTTACATGCAGATAGCGGTGTATATATTTCCCTGTTCAAACAGTAAGCGGTGCAGATATTTCCAAGTTCATAAAGATAACAGTGTAGATAATTCCATGTTTATACAGATAGCGGTGAAGACGTATGCATGTTTACACAGATAGCGGTGTATATATTTCCATGTTCATCCAGATGGCTGTGTAGATATATCCATGTTCATACAGATAGCGGTGTAGATATTTCCATGTTCATACAGATAGCGGTGTAGTTATTTCCATGTGTAAAGAGATAGCTCTGTAGATATTTCCATGTATATGCAGATAGCTTTGTAGACATTTCCATTTTCATGCAGATAGCGGTGTATATATTTCCCTGTTCAAACAGTTAGCGGTGTAGATATTTCCATGTTCATAAAGATAGCAGTGTAGATATTTCCATGTTTATACAGATAGTGGTGAAGATGTATGCATGTTTACACAGATAGTGGTGTAGATATTTCCATGTTCATCCAGATGGCTGTGTAGATATATCCTTGTTCATACAGATGGCGGTGAAGATATTTCCATGTTCATACAGATGGCGGTGTAGATATTTCCATGTTCATACAGATAGCGGTGTAGATATTTCCATGTTCATACAGATAGCGGTGTACGTATTTCCATGTTCATACAGATAGCGGTGTAGATATTTCCATGTTCATCCAGATGCCTGTGTACCTATTTCCATGTTCATACAGATAGCGGTGTAGATATTTCCATGTTCATACAGACAGCGGTGTAGATATTTCCATATTCATACAGATAGCCGTGTAGATATTGCCATGTTCATACCGATTGCGGTAATGTTACTGCCATGTTTATACAGGTAGCGGTGTACATATTTCCGTGTTTATACAGGTAGCGGTGTAGATATTTGCATGTTCATACAGATAGCGGTGTAGATATTTCCATGTTTATACAGATAGCGGTGTAGATATCTCCTTCTTAATACAGATGGCGGTGTAGATATTTATATGTTCATACAGATGGCGGTGCAGATATTTCCATGTTCATACAGATGGTGGTGTAGATATTTCCATGTTTATAGAGATAGCGGTTTAGTTATTTCCATTTGCAAAGAGATAGCTGTGTTATTTCCATGTATATTCAGATAGCAGTGTAGATATTTCCATCTTCATGCAGATAGCGGTGTAGATATTTCCATGTTCAAACAGATAGCGGTGTAGATATTTCCATGTTCATACAGAGAGCGGTGTGGATATTTCCATGTTTATACAGATAGCGGTGAAGATGTATGCATGTTTACACAGATTGCGGTGTAGATATTTCCATGTTCATACAGATAGCCGTGTAGATATTTCCATGTTTATACACATAGCGGTGTAGATATTTCCATGTTTATACAGATAGCGGTGTAGATATCTCCATCTTAATACAGATGGCGGTGTAGATATTTATATGTTCATACAGATGGCGGTGCAGATATTTCCATGTTCATACAGATGGCGGTGAAGATATTTCCATGTTCATACAGATGGCGGTGTAGATACTTCCATGTTCATACTGATAGAGGTGCTGATATTTCCATGTTTATACAGGTAGCAGTGTAGATATTTCCATGTTTATACAGATAGCTGTGTAGATATTTCCATGTTTATACACATAGCGGTGTAGATATTTCCATGTTTATACAGATAGCGGTGTAGATATCTCCATCTTAATACAGATGGCGGTGTAGATATTTATATGTTCATTCAGATGGCGGTGCAGATATTTCCATGTTCAAACAGATGGCGGTGTAGATATTTCCATGTTCATACAGATAGCGGTGTAGTTATTTCCATGTGTAAAGAGATAGCTGTGTAGATATTTCCATGTATATACAGATAGATGTGTAGACATTTCCATTTACATGCAGATAGCGGTGTATATATTTCCCTGTTCAAACAGTAAGCGGTGCAGATATTTCCAAGTTCATAAAGATAACAGTGTAGATAATTCCATGTTTATACAGATAGCGGTGAAGACGTATGCATGTTTACACAGATAGCGGTGTAGATATTTCCATGTTCATACAGATAGCGGTGCAGATATTTCCATGTTCATCCAGATGGCTGTGTAGATATATCCATGTTCATACAGATGGCGGTGAAGATATTTCCATGTTCATACAGATAGCGGTGTAGATATTTCCATGTTCATACAGATAGCGGTGTAGATATTTCCATGTTCATACTGATAGCGGTGTATGAATTTCCATGTTCATACAGATAGCAGTGTAGATATTTTCATGTTCATCCAGATGGCTGTGTAGATATATCCATGTTCATACAGATAGCGGTGTAGATATTTCCATGTTCATCCAGATGGCTGTGTAGCTATTTCCATGTTCATACAGATAGTGGTGTAGATATTTCCATGTTCATACAGATAGCGGTGTAGATATTTCCATGTTCATACAGATAGCCGTGTAGATATTGCCATGTTCATACCGATAGCGGTGCTGATACTTCCATGTTTATACGGGTAGCGGTGTACATATTTCCGTGTTTATACAGGTAGCGGTGTAGATATTTCCATGTTCATACAGATAGCGGTGTAGATATTTCCATGTTTATACAGATAGCGGTTTAGATATCTCCTTCTTAATACAGATGGCGGTGTAGATATTTATATGTTCATACAGATGGCGGTGCAGATATTTCCATGTTCATACAGATGGCGGTGTAGATATTTCCATGTTCATACAGATAGCGGTGTAGTTATTTCCATGTGTAAAGAGATAGCTGTGTAGATATTTCCATGTATATGCAGATAGCTGTGTAGACATTTCCATTTTCATGAGATAGCGGTGTATATATTTCCCTGTTCAAACAGTTATCGCTGTAGATATTTCCATGTTCATAAAGATAGCAGTGTAGATATTTCCATGTTCATACAGATAGCAGTGTAGTTATTTCCATGTGTAAAGAGATAGCTGTGTAGATATTTCCATGTATATGCAGAGAGCTGTGTAGACATTTCCATTTACATGCAGATAGCCGCATATATATTTCCCTGTTCAAACAGTTAGCGGTGCAGATATTTCCATGTTCATAAAGATATCAGTGTAGATAATTCCATGTTTATACAAATAGCGGTGAAGATGTATGCATGTTTACACAGATAGCGGTGTATATATTTCCATGTTCATCCAGATGGCTGAGTAGATATATCCATGTTCATACAGATAGCGGTGTAGATATTTCCATGTTCATACAGATAGCGGTGCAGATATTTCCATGTTCATCCAGATGGCTGTGTAGATATATCCATGTTCATACAGATGGTGGTGAAGATATTTCCATGTTCATACAGATAGCGGTGTAGATATTTCCATGTTCATACAGATAGCGGTGTAGATATTTCCATGTTCATACAGATAGCGGTGTATGTGTTTCCATGTTCATACAGATATCAGTGTAGATATTTCCATGTTCATCCAGATGGCTGTGTAGATATATCCATGTTCATACAGATAGCGGTGTAGATATTTCCATGTTCATCCAGATGGCTGTGTAGCTATTTCCATGTTCATACAGATAGTTTTGTAGATATTTCCATGTTCATACAGATAGCGGTGTAGATATTTCCATGTTCATACAGATAGCCGTGTAGATATTTCCATGTTCATACCGATATCGGTGCTGATACTTCCATATTTATACAGGTAGCTGTGTACATATTTCCGTGATTATACAGGTAGCGGTGTAGATATTTCCATGTTCATACAGATAGCGGTGTAGATATTTCCATGTTTATACAGATAGCGGTGTAGATATCTCCTTCTTAATACAGATGGCGGTGTAGATATTTATAGGTTCATTCAGATGGCGGTGCAGATATTTCCATGTTCATACAGATGGCAGTGTAGATATTTCCATGTTCATACAGATAGCGGTGTAGTTATTTCCATGTGTAAAGAGATAGCTGTGTAGATATTTCCATGTATGTACAGATAGCTGTGTAGACATTTCCATTTACATGCAGATAGCGGTGTATATATTTCCCTGTTCAAACAGTTAGCGGTGCAGATATTTCCAAGTTCATAAAGATAGCAGTGTAGATAATTCCATGTTTATACAGATAGCGGTGAAGATGTATGCTTGTTTACACAGATAGCGGTGTATATATTTCCATGTTCATCCAGATGGCTGTGTAGATATATCCATGTTCATACAGATAGCGGTGTAGATATTTCCATGTTCATACAGATAGCGGTGCAGATATTTCCATGTTCATCCAGATGGCTGTGTAGATATATCCATGTTCATACAGATGGCGGTGAAGATATTTCCATGTTCATACAGATAGAGGTGTAGATATTTCCATGTTCATACAGATAGCGGTGTAGATATTTCCATGTTCATACTGATAGCGGTGTATGTATTTCCATGTTCCTACAGATAGCAGCGTAGATATTTCCATGTTCATCCAGATAGCAGCGTAGATATTTCCATGTTCATGCAGATAGCGGTGTAGATATTTCCATGTTCATCCAGATGGCTGTGTAGATATATCCATGTTCATACAGATGGCGGTGAAGATATTTCCATGTTCATACAGATGGCGTTGTAGATATTTCCATGTTCATACAGATAGCCGTGTAGATACTGCCATGTTCATACCGATAGCGGTGCTGATACTTCCATGTTTATACAGGTAGCGGTGTACATATTTCCGTGTTTATACAGGTAGCGGTGTAGATATTTCCATGTTCATACAGATAGCAGTGTAGATATTTGCATGTTTATACAGATAGCGGTGTAGATATCTCCTTCTTAATACAGATGGCGGTGTAGATATTTATATGTTCATACAGATTGCGGTGCAGATATTTCCATGTTCATACAGCTGGCGGTGCAGATATTTCCAAGTTCATACACACGGCGGTGTAGATATTTCCATGTTCATACAGATAGTGGTGCAGTTATTTCCATGTGTAAAGAGATAGCTGTGTAGATATTTCCATGTATATGCAGATAGCTGTGTAGATATTTCCATTTTCATGCAGATAGCGGTGTATATATTTCCATGTTCAAACAGATAGCGGTGTAGATATTTCCATGTTCAGAAATATAGCGGTGTAGATATTTCCATGTTAATACAGATAGCGGTGTAGATATTTCCATGTTCATCAAGATGGCTGTGTAGATATATCCATGTTCATACAGATGGCGGTGTAGATATTTCCATCTTCATACAGATAGCGGTGCAGATATTTCCATGTTCATCCAGATGGCTGTGTAGATATATCCATGTTCATACAGATGGCGGTAAAGACATTTCCATGTTCATACAGATAGCTGTTTAGATATTTCCATGTTCATAGAGATAGCCGTGTAGATATTGCCATGTTCATACTGATAGCGGTGCTGATACTTCCATGTTGATACAGGTAGCGGTGTAGATATTTCCATGTTTATACACATAGCGGTGTAGATATTAACATGTTTATACAGATAGCGGTGTAGATATCTCCATCTTAATACAGATGGCGGTGTAGATATTTATATGTTCATACAGATGGCGGTGCAGATATTTCCATGTCCATACGGATGGCGGTGAAGATATTTCCATGTTCATACAGATGGCGGTGTAGAAACTTCCATGTTCATACTGATAGCGGTGCTGATATTTCCATGTTTATACAGGTAGCGGTGTAGATATTTCCATGTTTATACAGATAGCAGTGTAGATATTTCCATGTTTATACACATAGCGGTGTAGATATTTCCATGTTTATACAGATAGCGGTGTAGATATTTCCATGTTTATGCAGATAGTGGTGTAGATATCTCCATCTTAATACAGATGGCGGTGTAGATATTTAAATGTTCATACTGATGGCGGTGCAGATATATACATGTTCATACAGATGGCGGTGTAGATATTTCCATGTTCATACAGATAGCGGTGTAGTTTTTTCCATGTGTAAAGAGATAGCAGTGTAGATATTTCCATGTATAAGCAGATAGCTGTGTAGATATTTCCGTTTTCATGCAGATAGTGGTGTATGTATTTCCCTGTTCAAACAGTTAGCGGTGTAGATATTTCCATGTACATAAAGATAGCGGTGTAGATATTTCCATGTTTATACAGATAGCGGTGAAGATGTATGCATGTTTACACAGATAGCGGTGTAGATATTTCCATGTTTATCCACATGGCTGTGTAGATATATCCATGTTCATCCAGATGGCTGTGTAGATATATCCATGTTCATACAGATGGCGGTGAAGATATTTCCATGTTCATACAGATGGCATTGTAGATATTTCCATGTTCATACAGATAGCCGTGTAGATATTGCCATGTTCATACCGATAGCGGTGCTGATACTTCCATGTTTATACAGTTAGCGGTGTACATATTTCCTTGTTTATACAGGTAGCGGTGTAGATATTTCCAGGTTCATACAGATAGTGGTGTAGATATTTCCATGTTTATACAGATAGAGGTGTAGATATCCCATTCTTAATACAGATGGCGGTGTAGATATTTATATGTTCATACAGATGGCGGTGCAGATATTTCCATGTTCATACAGATAGCGGTGTAGATATTTCCATGTTTATACAGATAGCGGTGTAGATATCTCATTGCTAATACAGATGGCGTTGTAGATATTTATATGTTCATCCAGACGGCTGTGTAGACATATCCATGTTCATACAGATGGCGGTGAAGATATTTCCATGTTCATACAGATGGCTGTGTAGATATATCCATGTTCATACAGATGGCGGTGAAGATTTTTCCATGTTCATACAGATGGCGGTGTAGATATTTCCATGTTCATACAGATAGCGGTGCTGATATTTCCATGTTTATACAGGTAGCAGTGTAGATATTTCCATGTTTATTCAGATAGCGGTGTAGATATTTCCATGTTTATACACATAGCGGTGTAGATATTTCCATGTTTATACAGATAGCGGTGTAGATATTTCCATGTTCATGCAGATAGTGGTGTAGATATCTCCATCTTAATACAGATGGCGGTGTAGATATTTAAATGTTCATACAGATGGCGGTGCAGATATTTCCATGTTCATACAGATGGCGGTGTAGATATTTCCATGTTCATACAGATAGCGGTGTAGTTATTTCCATGTGTAAAGAGATAGCTGTGTAGATATTTCCATGTATAAGCAGATAGCTGTGTAGATATTTCCGTTTTCAGGCAGATAGCGGTGTATGTATTTCCCTGTTCAAACAGTTAGCGGTGTAGATATTTCCATGTACATAAAGATAGCGGTGTAGATATTAACATGTTCATCCACATGGCTGTGTAGATATATCCATGTTAATACAGATGGCGTTGAAGATATTTCCATGTTCATACAGATAGCGGTGTAGATATTTGCATGTTCATACAGATAGCGGTGTAGATATTTTAATGTTCATACAGATAGCGGTGTATGTATTTCCATGTTCATACAGATAGCGGTGTAGATATTTCCATGTTCATCCTGATGGCTGTGTAGATATTTCCATGTTCATCCAGACAGCGGTGTAGATATTTCCATGTTCATACAGATAGCGGTGTAGATATTTCCATGTTCATCCAGATGGCTGTGTAGATATATCCATGTTCATACAGATGGCGGTGAAGATATTTCCATGTTCATACAGATGGTGTTGTAGATATTTCCATGTTCATACAGATAGCGGTGTAGATATTTGCATGTTTATACAGATAGCGGTGTAGATATCTCCTTCTTAATACAGATGGCGGTGTAGATATTTATATGTTCATACAGATGGCGGTGCAGATATTTCCATGTTCATACAGATGGCGGTGTAGATACTTCCATGTTCATATTGATAGCGGTGCTGATATTTCCATGTTTATACAGGTAGCGGTGTAGATATTTCCATGTTTATACAGATAGCAGTGTAGATATTTCCATGTTTATACACATAGCGGTGTAGATATTTCCATGTTTATACAGATAGCGGTGTAGATATCTCCATCTTAATACAGATGGCGGTGTAGATATTTATATGTTCATTCAGATGGCGGTGCATATATTTCCATGTTCATACAGATGGCGGTGTAGATATTTCCATGTTCATACAGTTAGCGGTGTAGTTATTTCCATGTGTAAAGAGATAGCTGTGAAGATATTTCCACGTATATGCAGATAGCTGTGTAGACATTTCCATTTTCATGCAGATAGCGGTGTATATATTTCCCTGTTCAAACAGTTAGCGGTGTAGATATTTCCATGTTCATAAAGATAGCAGTGTAGATATTTCCATGTTTATACAGATAGCGGTATAGATATCTCCTTCTCAATACAGATGGCGGTGTAGATATTTATATGTTCATACAGACGGCAGTGCAGATATTTCCATGTTCATACAGATGGCGGTGTAGATATTTCCATGTTCATAGAGATAGCGGTGTAGTTATTTCCATGTGCAAAGAGATAGCTGTGTAGATATTTCCATGTATATGCAGATAGTTTTGTAGATATTTCCATTTTCATGTAGATAGCGGTGTAGATATTTCCATGTTCAAACAGATAGCGGTGTAGATATTTCCATGTTCATACAGATAGCGGTGTGGATATTTCCATGTTTTTACAGATAGCGGTGAAGATGAATGCATGTTTACACAGATAGCGGTTTAGATATTTTCATGTTCATACAGATAGCGGTGTAGATATTTCCATGTTCATCCAGACGGCTGTGTAGAAATATCCATGTTCATACAGAAGGCGGTGAAGATATTTCCATGTTCATACAGATGGCTGTGTAGATATATCCATGTTCATACAGATGGCGGTGAAGATTTTTCCATGTTCATACAGATGGCGGTGTAGATATTTCCATGTTCATACAGATAGCGGGGCTGATATTTCCATGTTTATACAGGTAGCAGTGTAGATATTTCCATGTTTATACAGATAGCGGTGAAGATATTTCCATGTTTATACACATAGCGGTGTAGATATTTCCATGTTTATACAGATAGCGGTGTAGATATCTCCATCTTAATACAGATGGCGGTGTATATATTTATATGTTCATACAGATGGCGGTGCAGATATTTCCATGTTCATACAGATGGCAGTGAAGATATTTCCATGTTCATACAGATGGCGGTGTAGATACTTCCATGTTCATACTGATAGCGGTGCTGATATTTCCATGTTTATACAGGTAGCGGTGTAGATATTTCCATGTTTATACAGATGGCGGTGTAGGAATTTCCATGTTTATACACATAGCGGTGTAGATATTTCCATGTTTATGCAGATAGTGGTGTAGATATCTCCATCTTAATACAGATGGCGGTGTAGATATTTAAATGTTCATACAGATGGCGGTGCAGATATTTCCATGTTCATACAGATGGCGGTGTAGATATTTCCATGTTCATACAGATAGCGGTGTAGTTATTTCCATGTGTAAAGAGATAGCTGTGTAGATATTTCCATGTATAAGCAGATAGCTGTGTAGATATTTCCGTTTTCATGCAGATAGCGGTGTATGTGTTTCCCTGTTCAAACAGTTAGCGGTGTAGATATTTCCATGTACATAAAGATAGCGGTGTAGATATTTCCATGTTCATCCACATGGCTGTGTAGATATATCCATGTTCATACAGATGGCGGTGAAGATATTTCCATGTTCATACAGATAGCGGTGTAGATATTTCCCTGTTCATACAGATAGCGGTGCTGATATTTCCATGTTCATACAGATAGCGGTGTATGTATTTCCATGTTCATACAGATAGCGGTGTAGATATTTCCATGTTCATCCTGATGGCTGTGTAGATATTTCCATGTTCATACAGATAGCGGTGTAGATATTTCCAAGTTCATACAGATAGCGGTGTAGATATTTCCATGTTCATCCAGATGGCTGTGTAGATATATCCATGTTCATACAGATGGCGGTGAAGATATTTCCATGTTCATACAGGTGGCGTTGTAGATATTTCCATGTTCATACAGATAGCTGTGTAGATATTGCCATGTTCATACCGATAGCGGTGCTGATACTTCCATGTTTATACCGGTAGCGGTGTACATATTTCCGTGTTTATACAGGTAGCGGTGTAGATATTTCCATGTTCATACAGATAGCTGTGTAGATATTTCCATGTTTATACAGATAGCAGTGTAGATATCTCCTTCTTAATACAGATGGCGGTGTAGATATTTATATGTTCATACAGATGGCGGTGCAGATATTTCCATGTTCATACAGATGGTGGTGTAGATATTTCCATGTTTATAGAGGCAGCGGTGTAGTTATTTCCATGCGCAAAGAGATAGCTGTGTAGATATTTCTATATATATGCAGATAGCTGTGTAGATATTTCCATTTTCATGCAGATAGCGGTGTAGATATTTCCATGTTCAAACAGATAGCGGTGTAGATATTTCCATATTCATACAGATAGCGGTGTGGATATTTCCATGTTTATACAGACAGCGGTGAAGATGTATGCATGTTTACACAGATAGCGGTGTAGATATTTCCATGTTCATACAGATAGCGGTGTAGATATTTCCATGTTCATCCAGATGGCTGTGTAGACATATCCATGTTCATACAGATGGCGGTGAAGATATTTCCATGTTCATACAGATGGCTGTGTAGATATATCCATGTTCATACAGAGAGCGGTGAAGGTTTTTTCAATGTTCATACAGATTCCGGTGTACATATTTCCATGTTCATACAGATAGCGGTGCTGATAATTCCATGTTTATACAGGTAGCAGTGTAGATATTTCCATGTTTATACAGATAGCGGTGTAGATATTTCCATGTTTATACACATAGTGGTATAGATATTTCCATTTTTATACAGATAGCGGTGTAGATATCTCCATCTTAATACAGATGGCGGTGTAGATATTTATATGTTCATAAAGATGGCGGTGCAGATATTTCCATGTTCATACAGATGGCGGTGAAGATATTTCCATGTTCATACAGTTGGCGGTGTAGATACTTCCATGTTCATACTGATAGCGGTGCTGAAATTTCCATGTTTATACAGGTAGCGGTGTAGATATTTCCATGTTTATACAGATAGCAGTGTAGGTATTTCCATGTTTATACACATAGCGGTGTAGATATTTCCATGTTTATACAGATAGCGGTGTAGATATCTCCATCTTAATACAGATGGTGGTGTAGATATTTATATGTTCATTCAGATGGCGGTGCATATATTTCCATGTTCATACAGATGGCGGTGTAGATATTTCCATGTTCATACAGATAGCGGTGTAGTTATTTCCATGTGTAAAGAGATAGCTCTGTAGATATTTCCATGTATATGCAGATAGCTTTGTAGACATTTCCATTTTCATGCAGATAGCGGTGTATATATTTCCCTGTTCAAACAGTTAGCGGTGTAGATATTTCCATGTTCATAAAGATAGCAGTGTAGATATTTCCATGTTTATACAGATAGCGGTGAAGATGTATGCATGTTTACACAGATAGTGGTGTAGATATTTCCATGTTCTTCCAGATGGCTGTGTAGATATATCCTTGTTCATACAGATGGCGGTGAAGATATTTCCATGTTCATACAGATGGCGGTGTAGATATTTCCATGTTCATACAGATAGCGGTGTAGATATTTCCATGTTCATACAGATAGCGGTGTACGTATTTCCATGTTCATACAGATAGCGGTGTAGATATTTCCATGTTCATCCAGATGCCTGTGTACCTATTTCCATGTTCATACAGATAGCGGTGTAGATATTTCCATGTTCATGCAGATAGCGGTGTAGATATTTCCATATTCATACAGATAGCCGTGTAGATATTGCCATGTTCATACCGATTGCGGTAATGTTACTGCCATGTTTATACAGGTAGCGGTGTACATATTTCCGTGTTTATACAGGTAGCGGTGTAGATATTTGCATGTTCATACAGATAGCGGTGTAGATATTTCCATGTTTATACAGATAGCGGTGTAGATATCTCCTTCTTAATACAGATGGCGGTGTAGATATTTATATGTTCATACAGATGGCGGTGCAGATATTTCCATGTTCATACAGATGGTGGTGTAGATATTTCCATGTTTATAGAGATAGCGGTTTAGTTATTTCCATTTGCAAAGAGATAGCTGTGTTATTTCCATGTATATTCAGATAGCAGTGTAGATATTTCCATCTTCATGCAGATAGCGGTGTAGATATTTCCATGTTCAAACAGATAGCGGTGTAGATATTTCCATGTTCATACAGAGAGCGGTGTGGATATTTCCATGTTTATACAGATAGCGGTGAAGATGTATGCATGTTTACACAGATTGCGGTGTAGATATTTCCATGTTCATACAGATAGCCGTGTAGATATTTCCATGTTTATACACATAGCGGTGTAGATATTTCCATGTTTATACAGATAGCGGTGTAGATATCTCCATCTTAATACAGATGGCGGTGTAGATATTTATATGTTCATACAGATGGCGGTGCAGATATTTCCATGTTCATACAGATGGCGGTGAAGATATTTCCATGTTCATACAGATGGCGGTGTAGATACTTCCATGTTCATACTGATAGCGGTGCTGATATTTCCATGTTTATACAGGTAGCAGTGTAGATATTTCCATGTTTATACAGATAGCTGTGTAGATATTTCCATGTTTATACACATAGCGGTGTAGATATTTCCATGTTTATACAGATAGCGGTGTAGATATCTCCATCTTAATACAGATGGCGGTGTAGATATTTATATGTTCATTCAGATGGCGGTGCAGATATTTCCATGTTCAAACAGATGGCGGTGTAGATATTTCCATGTTCATACAGATAGCGGTGTAGTTATTTCCATGTGTAAAGAGATAGCTGTGTAGATATTTCCATGTATATACAGATAGATGTGTAGACATTTCCATTTACATGCAGATAGCGGTGTATATATTTCCCTGTTCAAACAGTAAGCGGTGCAGATATTTCCAAGTTCATAAAGATAACAGTGTAGATAATTCCATGTTTATACAGATAGCGGTGAAGACGTATGCATGTTTACACAGATAGCGGTGTAGATATTTCCATGTTCATACAGATAGCGGTGCAGATATTTCCATGTTCATCCAGATGGCTGTGTAGATATATCCATGTTCATACAGATGGCGGTGAAGATATTTCCATTTTCATACAGATAGCGGTGTAGATATTTCCATGTTCATACAGATAGCGGTGTAGATATTTCCATGTTCATACTGATAGCGGTGTATGAATTTCCATGTTCATACAGATAGCAGTGTAGATATTTTCATGTTCATCCAGATGGCTGTGTAGATATATCCATGTTCATACAGATAGCGGTGTAGATATTTCCATGTTCATCCAGATGGCTGTGTAGCTATTTCCATGTTCATACAGATAGTGGTGTAGATATTTCCATGTTCATACAGATAGCGGTGTAGATATTTCCATGTTCATACAGATAGCCGTGTAGATATTGCCATGTTCATACCGATAGCGGTGCTGATACTTCCATGTTTATACGGGTAGCGGTGTACATATTTCCGTGTTTATACAGGTAGCGGTGTAGATATTTCCATGTTCATACAGATAGCGGTGTAGATATTTCCATGTTTATACAGATAGCGGTTTAGATATCTCCTTCTTAATACAGATGGCGGTGTAGATATTTATATGTTCATACAGATGGCGGTGCAGATATTTCCATGTTCATACAGATGGCGGTGTAGATATTTCCATGTTCATACAGATAGCGGTGTAGTTATTTCCATGTGTAAAGAGATAGCTGTGTAGATATTTCCATGTATATGCAGATAGCTGTGTAGACATTTCCATTTTCATGAGATAGCGGTGTATATATTTCCCTGTTCAAACAGTTATCGCTGTAGATATTTCCATGTTCATAAAGATAGCAGTGTAGATATTTCCATGTTCATACAGATAGCAGTGTAGTTATTTCCATGTGTAAAGAGATAGCTGTGTAGATATTTCCATGTATATGCAGAGAGCTGTGTAGACATTTCCATTTACATGCAGATAGCCGCATATATATTTCCCTGTTCAAACAGTTAGCGGTGCAGATATTTCCATGTTCATAAAGATATCAGTGTAGATAATTCCATGTTTATACAAATAGCGGTGAAGATGTATGCATGTTTACACAGATAGCGGTGTATATATTTCCATGTTCATCCAGATGGCTGAGTAGATATATCCATGTTCATACAGATAGCGGTGTAGATATTTCCATGTTCATACAGATAGCGGTGCAGATATTTCCATGTTCATCCAGATGGCTGTGTAGATATATCCATGTTCATACAGATGGTGGTGAAGATATTTCCATGTTCATACAGATAGCGGTGTAGATATTTCCATGTTCATACAGATAGCGGTGTAGATATTTCCATGTTCATACAGATAGCGGTGTATGTGTTTCCATGTTCATACAGATATCAGTGTAGATATTTCCATGTTCATCCAGATGGCTGTGTAGATATATCCATGTTCATACAGATAGCGGTGTAGATATTTCCATGTTCATCCAGATGGCTGTGTAGCTATTTCCATGTTCATACAGATAGTTTTGTAGATATTTCCATGTTCATACAGATAGCGGTGTAGATATTTCCATGTTCATACAGATAGCCGTGTAGATATTTCCATGTTCATACCGATATCGGTGCTGATACTTCCATATTTATACAGGTAGCTGTGTACATATTTCCGTGATTATACAGGTAGCGGTGTAGATATTTCCATGTTCATACAGATAGCGGTGTAGATATTTCCATGTTTATACAGATAGCGGTGTAGATATCTCCTTCTTAATACAGATGGCGGTGTAGATATTTATAGGTTCATTCAGATGGCGGTGCAGATATTTCCATGTTCATACAGATGGCAGTGTAGATATTTCCATGTTCATACAGATAGCGGTGTAGTTATTTCCATGTGTAAAGAGATAGCTGTGTAGATATTTCCATGTATGTACAGATAGCTGTGTAGACATTTCCATTTACATGCAGATAGCGGTGTATATATTTCCCTGTTCAAACAGTTAGCGGTGCAGATATTTCCAAGTTCATAAAGATAGCAGTGTAGATAATTCCATGTTTATACAGATAGCGGTGAAGATGTATGCTTGTTTACACAGATAGCGGTGTATATATTTCCATGTTCATCCAGATGGCTGTGTAGATATATCCATGTTCATACAGATAGCGGTGTAGATATTTCCATGTTCATACAGATAGCGGTGCAGATATTTCCATGTTCATCCAGATGGCTGTGTAGATATATCCATGTTCATACAGATGGCGGTGAAGATATTTCCATGTTCATACAGATAGCGGTGTAGATATTTCCATGTTCATACAGATAGCGGTGTAGATATTTCCATGTTCATACTGATAGCGGTGTATGTATTTCCATGTTCCTACAGATAGCAGCGTAGATATTTCCATGTTCATCCAGATGGCTGTGTAGATATATCCATGTTCATACAGATAGCGGTGTAGATATTTCCATGTTCATCCAGATGGCTGTGTAGCTATATCCATGTTCATACAGATAGTGGTGTAGATATTTCCATGTTCATACAGATAGCGGTGTAGATATTTCCATGTTCATACAGATAGCCGTGTAGATATTGCCATGTTCATACCGATAGCGGTGCTGATACTTCCATGTTTATACGGGTAGCGGTGTACATATTTCCGTGTTTATACAGGTAGCGGTGTAGATATTTCCATGTTCATACAGATAGCGGTGTAGATATTTCCATGTTTATACAGATAGCGGTGTAGATATCTCCTTCTTAATACAGATGGCGGTGTAGATATTTATATGTTCATACAGATGGCGGTGCAGATATTTCCATGTTCATACAGATGGCGGTGTAGATATTTCCATGTTCATACAGATAGCGGTGTAGTTATTTCCATGTGTAAAGAGATAGCTGTGTAGATATTTCCATGTATATGCAGATAGCTGTGTAGACATTTCCATTTTCATGCAGATAGCGGTGTATATATTTCCCTGTTCAAACAGTTATCGGTGTAGATATTTCCATGTTCATAAAGATAGCAGTGTAGATATTTCCATGTTCATACAGATAGCAGTGTAGTTATTTCCATGTGTAAAGAGATAGCTGTGTAGATATTTCCATGTATATGCAGATAGCTGTGTAGATATTTCCATTTCCATGCAGATAGCGGTGTAGATATTTCCATGTTCAAACAGATAGCGGTGTAGATATTTCCATGTTCATACAGATAGCGGTGTAGATATTTCCATGTTTATACAGATAGCGGTGTAGATATCTCCTTCTTAATACAGATGGCGGTGAAGATATTTATATGTTAATACAGATGGCGGTGCAGATATTTCCATGTTCATACAGATGTTGGTGTAGATATTTCCATGTTTATAGAGATAGCGGTGTAGTTATTTCCATGTGCAAAGAGATAGCTGTGTAGATATTTCCATGTATATGCAGATAGCTGTGTAGACATTTCCATTTTCATGCAGATAGCGGTGTATATATTTCCATGTTCAAACAGTTAGCGGTGTAGATATTTCCATGTTCATCCAGATGGCTGTGTAGATATATCCATGTTCATACAGATGGCGGTGAAGATATTTCCATGTTCATACAGATAGCGGTGTAGATATTTCCATGTTCATACAGATAGCGGTGTAGATATTTCCATGTTCATACTGATAGCGGTGTATGTATTTCCATGTTCATACAGATAGCAGTGTAGATATTTCCATGTTCATCCAGATGGCTGTGTAGATATATCCATGTTCATACAGATAGCGGTGTAGATATTTCCATGTTCATCCAGATGGCTGTGTAGCTATTTCCATGTTCATACAGATAGTGGTGTAGATATTTCCATGTTCATACTGATAGCGGTGTAGATATTTCCATGTTCATACAGATAGCCGTGTAGATATTCCCATGTTCATACCGATAGCGGTGCTGATACTTCCATGTTTATACGGGTAGCGGTGTACATATTTCCGTGTTTATACAGGTAGCGGTGTAGATATTTCCATGTTCATACAGATAGCGGTGTAGATATTTCCATGTTTATACAGATAGCGGTGTAGATATCTCCTTCTTAATACAGATGGCGGTGTAGATATTTATATGTACATACAGATGGCGGTGCAGATATTTCCATGTTCATACAGATGGCGGTGTAGATATTTCCATGTTCATACAGATAGCGATGTAGTTATTTCCATGTGTAAAGAGATAGCAGTGTAGATATTTCCATGTATAAGCAGATAGCTGTGTAGATATTTCCGTATTCATGCAGATAGCGGTGTATGTATTTCCCTGTTCAAACAGTTAGCGGTGTAGATATTTCCATGTACATAAAGATAGCGGTGTAGATATTTCCATGTTTATACAGATAGCGGTGAAGATGTATGCATGTTTACACAGATAGCGGTGTAGATATTTCCATGTTTATCCACATGGCTGTGTAGATATATCCATGTTCATCCAGATGGCTGTGTAGATATATCCATGTTCATACAGATGACTGTGTAGATATATCCATGTTAATACAGATGGCGGTGAAGATTTTTCCATGTTCATACAGATGGCGGTGTAGATATTTCCATGTTCATACAGATAGCCGTGTAGATATTGCCATGTTCATACAGATAGCGGTGCTGATACTTCCATGTTTATACAGTTAGCGGTGTACATATTTCCTTGTTTATACAGGTAGCGGTGTAGATATTTCCATGTTCATACAGATAGCAGTGTAGATATTTCCATGTTTATACAGATAGAGGTGTAGATATCTCATTCTTAATACAGATGGCGGTGTAGATATTTATATGTTCATACAGATGGCGGTGCAGATATTTCCATGTTCATACAGATAGCGGTGTAGATATTTCCATGTTTATACAGATAGCGGTGTAGATATCTCATTCCTAATACAGATGGCGGTGTAGATATTTATATGTTCATCCAGACGGCTGTGTAGACATATCCATGTTCATACAGATGGCGGTGAAGATATTTCCATGTTCATACAGATGACTGTGTAGATATATCCATGTTCATACAGATGGCGGTGAAGATTTTTCCATGTTCATACAGATGGCGGTGTAGATATTTCCATGTTCATACAGATAGTGGTGCTGATATTTCCATGTTTATACAGGTAGCAGTGTAGATATTTCCATGTTTATACAGATAGCGGTGTAGATATTTCCATGTTTATACACATAGCGGTGTAGATATTTCCATGTTTATACAGATAGCGGTGTAGATATTTCCATGTTCATGCAGATTGTGGTGTAGATATCTCCATCTTAATACAGATGGCGGTGTAGATATTTAAATGTTCATACAGACGGCGGTGCAGATATTTCCATGTTCATACAGATGGCGGTGTAGATATTTCCATGTTCATACAGATAGCGGTGTAGTTATTTCCATGTGTAAAGATATAGCTGTGTAGATATTTCCATGTATAAGCAGATAGCTGTGTAGATATTTCCGTTTTCAGGCAGATAGCGGTGTATGTATTTCCCTGTTCAAACAGATAGCGGTGTAGATATTTCCATGTACATAAAGATAGCGGTGTAGATATTAACATGTTCATCCACATGGCTGTGTAGATATATCCATGTTCATACAGATGGCGTTGAAGATATTTCCATGTTCATACAGATAGCGGTGTAGATATTTCCATGTTCATACAGATAGCGGTGTAGATATTTCCATGTTCATACAGATAGCGGTGTATGTATTTCCATGTTCATACAGATAGCGGTGTAGATATTTCCATGTTCATCCTGATGGCTGTGTAGATATTTCCATGTTCATACAGATAGCGGTGTAAATATTTCCATGTTCATACAGATAGCGGTGTAGATATTTCCATGTTCATCCAGATGGCTGTGTAGATATATCCATGTTCATACAGATGGCGTTGTAGATATTTCCATGTTCATTCAGATAGCCATGTAGATATTGCCATGTTCACACCGATAGCGGTGCTGATACTTCCATGTTTATACAGGTAGCGGTGTACATATTTCCGTGTTTATACAGGTAACGGTGTAGATATTTCCATGTTCATACTGATAGCGGTGTAGATATTTCCATGTTTATACAGATAGCAGTGTAGATATCTCCTTCTTAATACAGATGGCGGTGTAGATATTTATATGTTCATACAGATGGTGGTGCAGATATTTCCATGTTCATACAGATGGTGGTGTAGATATTTCCATGTTTATAGAGATAGCGGTGTAGTTATTTCCATGTGCAAAGAGATAGCTGTGTAGATATTTCCATGTATATGCAGATAGCTGTGTAGATATTTCCATTTTCATGCAGATAGCGGTGTAGATATTTCCATGTTCAGACAGCGTTGTAGATATTTCCATGTTCATACAGATAGCGGTGTGGATATTTCCATGTTTATACAGATAGCGGTGAACATGTATGCACGTTTACACAGATAGAGGTGTAGATATTTCCATGTTCATACAGATAGCGGTGTAGATATTTCCATGTTCATCCAGACGGCAGTGTAGACATATCCATGTTCATACAGATGGCGGTGAAGATATTTCCATGTTCATACAGATGGCTGTGTAGATATATCCATGTTCATACAGATGACGGTGAAGATTTTTCCATGTTCATACAGATGGCGGTGTAGATATTTCCATGTTCATACAGAGAGCGGTGCTGATATTTCCATGTTTATACAGGTAGCAGTGTAGATATTTCCATGTTTATGCAGATAGCGGTGTAGATATTTCCATGTTCGTCCAGACGGTTGTGTAGACATATCCATGTTCATACAGATGGCGGTGAAGATATTTCCATGTTCATACAGATGGCTGTGTAGATATATCCATGTTCATACAGATGACGGTGAAGATTTTTCCATGTTCATACAGATGGCGGTGTAGATATTTCCATGTTCATACAGATAGCGGTGCTGATATTTCCATGTTTTACAGGTAGCGGTGTAGATATTTCCATGTTTATACAGATAGTGGTGTAGATATTTCCATGTTTATACACATAGCGGTGTAGATATTTCCATGTTCATACAGATAGCGGTGTAGATATCTCCATCTTAATACAGATGGCGGTGTAGATATTTATATGCTCATACAGATGGCGGTGCAGATATTTCCATGTTCATACAGATGGCGGTGAAGATATTTCCATGTTCATACAGATGGCGGTGTAGATACTTCCATGTTCATACTGATACCCGTGCTGATATTTCCATGTTTATACAGGTAGCGGTGTAGATATTTCCATGTTTATACAGATGGCGGTGTAGATATTTCCATGTTTATACACATAGCGGTGTAGATATTTCCATCTTTATACAGATAGCGGTGTAGATATCTCCATCTTAATACAGATGGCGGTGTAGATATTTATATGTTCATTCAGATGGCGGTGCAGATATTTCCATGTTCATACAGATGGCGGTGTAGATATTTCCATGTTCATACAGATAGCGGTGTAGTTATTTTCATGTGTAAAGAGATAGCTGTGTAGATATTCCCATGTATATGCAGATAGCTGGGTAGATATTTCCATTTTCAAGCAGATAGCGGTGTATATACTTCCCTGTTCAAACAGACAGCGGTGTAGATATTTCCATGTTCATACAGATAGTGGTGTAGATACTTCCATGTTTGTACAGATAGCGGTGTAGATATCTCCATCTTAATACAGATGGCGGTGTAGATATTTATATGTTCATACAGATGGCGGTGCAGATATTTCCATGTTCATACACACGGCGGTGTAGATATTTCCATGTTCATACAGATAGCGGTGCAGTTATTTCCATGTGTAAAGAGATAGCTGTGTAGATATTTCCATGTATATGCAGATAGCTGTGTAGATATTTCCATTTTCATGCAGATAGCGGTGTATATATTTCCATGTTCAAACAGATAGCGGTGTAGATATTTCCATGTTCAGAAAGATAGCGGTGTAGATATTTCCATGTTAATACAGATAGCGGTGTAGATATTTCCATGTTCATCCAGATGGCTGTGTAGATATATCCATGTTCATACAGATGGCGGTGTAGATATTTCCATCTTCATACAGATAGCGGTGCAGATATTTCCATGTTCATCCAGATGGCTGTGTAGATATATCCATGTTCATACAGATGGCGGTAAAGACATTTCCATGTTCATACAGATAGCTGTTTAGATATTTCCATGTTCATAGAGATAGCCGTGTAGATATTGCCATGTTCATACTGATAGCGGTGCTGATACTTCCATGTTGATACAGGTAGCGGTGTAGATATTTCCATGTTTATACACATAGCGGTGTAGATATTAACATGTTTATACAGATAGCGGTGTAGATATCTCCATCTTAATACAGATGGCGGTGTAGATATTTATATGTTCATACAGATGGCGGTGCAGATATTTCCATGTTCATACGGATGGCGGTGAAGATATTTCCATGTTCATACAGATGGCGGTGTAGAAACTTCCATGTTCATACTGATAGCGGTGCTGATATTTCCATGTTTATACAGGTGGCGGTGTAGATATTTCCATGTTTATACAGATAGCAGTGTAGATATTTCCATGTTTATACACATAGCGGTGTAGATATTTCCATGTTTATACAGATAGCGGTGTAGATATTTCCATGATTATGCAGATAGTGGTGTAGATATCTCCATCTTAATACAGATGGCGGTGTAGATATTTAAATGTTCATACTGATGGCGGTGCAGATATATACATGTTCATACAGATGGCGGTGTAGATATTTCCATGTTCATACAGATAGCGGTGTAGTTTTTTCCATGTGTAAAGAGATAGCAGTGTAGATATTTCCATGTATAAGCAGATAGCTGTGTAGATATTTCCGTTTTCATGCAGATAGCGGTGTATGTATTTCCCTGTTCAAACAGTTAGCGGTGTAGATATTTCCATGTACATAAAGATAGCGGTGTAGATATTTCCATGTTCATACAGACAGCGGTGTAGATATTTCCATGTTCATACAGATAGTGGTGTAGATATTTCCATGTTTATACAGATAGCGGTGAAGATATATGCATGTTTACACAGATAGCGGTGTAGATATTTCCATGTTTATCCACATGGCTGTATAGATATATCCATGTTCATCCAGATGGCTGTGTAGATATATCCATGTTCATACAGATGGCGGTGAAGATATTTCCATGTTCATACAGATGGCGTTGTAGATATTTCCATGTTCATACAGGTAGCCGTGTAGATATTGCCATGTTCATACCGATAGCGTTGCTGATACTTCCATGTTTATACAGTTAGCGGTGTACATATTTCCTTGTTTATACAGGTAGCGATGTAGATATTTCCATGTTCATACAGATAGCGGTGTAGATATTTCCATGTTTATACAGATAGCGGTGTAGATATCTCATTGCTAATACAGATGGCGGTGTAGATATTTATATGTTCATCCAGACGGCTGTGTAGACATATCCATGTTCATACAGATGGCGGTGAAGATATTTCCATGTTCATACAGATGGCTGTGTAGATATATCCATGTTCATACAGATGGCGGTGAAGATTTTTTTATATTCATACAGATGGCGGTGTAGATATTTCCATGTTCATACAGATAGCGGTGCTGATATTTCCATGTTTATACAGGTAGCAGTGTAGATATTTCCATGTTTATACAGATAGCGGTGTAGATATTTCCATGTTTATACACATAGCGGTGTAGATATTTCCATGTTTATACAGATAGCGGTGTAGATATTTCCATGTTCATGAAGATAGTGGTGTAGATATCTCCATCTTAATACAGATGGCGGTGTAGATATTTAAATGTTCATACAGATGGCGGTGCAGATATTTCCATGTTCATACAGATGGCGGTGTAGATATTTCCATGTTCATACAGATAGCGGTGTAGTTATTTCCATGTGTAAAGAGATAGCTGTGTAGATATTTCCATGTATAAGCAGATAGCTGTGTAGATATTTCCGTTTTCAGGCAGATAGCGGTGTATGTATTTCCCTGTTCAAACAGTTAGCGGTGTAGATATTTCCATGTACATAAAGATTGCGGTGTAGATATTAACATGTTCATCCACATGGCTGTGTAGATATATCCATGTTCATCCTGATGGCTGTGTATATATTTCCATGTTCATACAGATAGCGGTGTAGATATTTCCATGTTCATACAGATAGCGGTGTAGATATTTCCATATTCATCCAGATGGCTGTGTAGATATATCCGTGTTCATACAGATGGCGTTGAAGTTATTTCCATGTTCATACAGATGGCGTTGTAGATATTTCCATGTTCATACAGATAGCCGTGTAGATATTGCCATGTTCATACCGATAGCGGTGCTGATACTTCCATGTTTATACAGGTAGCGGTGTACATATTTCCGTGTTTATACATGTAGCGGTGTAGATATTTCCATGTTCATACAGATAGCGGTGTAGATATTTGCATGTTTATACAGATAGCGGTGTAGATATCTCCTTCTTAATACAGACGGCTGTGTAGATATTTATATGTTCATACAGATGGCGGTGCAGATATTTCCATGTTCATACAGATGGCGGTGAAGATATTTCCATGTTCATACAGATGGCGGTGTAGATACTTCCATGTTCATACTGATAGCGGTGCTGATATTTCCATGTTTATACAGGTAGCGGTGTAGATATTTCCATGTTTATACAGATAGCAGTGTAGATATTTCCATGTTTATACACATAGCGGTGTAGATATTTCCATGTTTATACAGATAGCGGTGTATATATCTCCATCTTAATACAGATGGCGGTGTAGATATTTATATGTTCATTCAGATGGCGGTGCATATATTTCCATGTTCATACAGATGGCGGTGTAGATATTTCCATGTTCATACAGTTAGCGGTGTAGTTATTTCCATGTGTAAAGAGATAGCTGTGAAGATATTTCCACGTATATGCAGATAGCTGTGTAGACATTTCCATTTTCATGCAGATAGCGGTGTATATATTTCCCTGTTCAAACAGTTAGCGGTGTAGATATTTCCATGTTCATAAAGATAGCAGTGTAGATATTTCCATGTTTATACAGATAGCGGTATAGATATCTCCTTCTTAATACAGATGGCGGTGTAGATATTTATATGTTCATACAGACGGCAGTGCAGATATTTCCATGTTCATACAGATGGCGGTGTAGATATTTCCATGTTTATAGAGATAGCGGTGTAGTTATTTCCATGTGCAAAGAGATAGCTGTGTAGATATTTCCATGTATATGCAGATAGCTTTGTAGATATTTCCATTTTCATGTAGATAGCGGTGTAGATATTTCCATGTTCAAACAGATAGCGGTGTAGATATTTCCATGTTCATACAGATAGCGGTGTGGATATTTCCATGTTTATACAGATAGCGGTGAAGATGAATGCATGTTTACACAGATGGCGGTGTAGATATTTTCATGTTCATACAGATAGCGGTGTAGATATTTCCATGTTCATCCAGACGGCTGTGTAGACATATCCATGTTCATACAGATGGCGGTGAAGATATTTCCATGTTCATACAGATGGCTGTGTAGATATATCCATGTTCATACAGATGGCGGTGAAGATTTTTCCATGTTCATACAGATGGCGGTGTAGATATTTCCATGTTCATACAGATAGCGGGGCTGATATTTCCATGTTTATACAGGTAGCAGTGTAGATATTTCCATGTTTATACAGATAGCGGTGAAGATATTTCCATGTTTATACACATAGCGGTGTAGATATTTCCATGTTTATACAGATAGCGGTGTAGATATCTCCATCTTAATACAGATGGCGGTGTATATATTTATATGTTCATACAATTGGCGGTGCAGATATTCCCATGTTCATACAGATGGCGGTGAAGATATTTCCATGTTCATACAGATGTTGGTGTAGATACTTCCGTGTTCATACTGACAGCGGTGCTGATATTTCCATGTTTATACAGGTAGCGGTGTAGATATTTCCATGTTTATACAGATGGCGGTGTAGGTATTTCCATGTTTAAACACATAGCGGTGTAGATATTTCCATGTTTATGCAGATAGTGGTGTAGATATCTCCATCTTAATACAGATGGCGGTGTAGATATTTAAATGTTCATACAGATGGCGGTGCAGATATTTCCATGTTCATACAGATGGCGGTGTAGATATTTCCATGTTCATACAGATAGCGGTGTAGTTATTTCCATGTGTAAAGAGATAGCTGTGTAGATATTTCCGTTTTCATGCAGATAGCGGTGTATGTGTTTCCCTGTTCAAACAGTTAGCGGTGTAGATATTTCCATGTACATAAAGATAGCGGTGTAGATATTTCCATGTTCATCCACATGGCTGTGTAGATATATCCATGTTCATACAGATGGCGGTGAAGATATTTCCATGTTCATACAGATAGCGGTGCTGATATTTCCATGTTCATACACATAGCGGTGTATGTATTTCCATGTTCATACAGATAGCGGTGTAGATATTTCCATGTTCATCCTGATGGCTGTGTAGATATTTCCATGTTCATACAGATAGCGGTGTAGATATTTCCAAGTTCATACAGATAGCGGTGTAGATATTTCCATGTTCATCCAGATGGCTGTGTAGATATATGCATGTTCATACAGATAGCTGTGTAGATATTGCCATGTTCATACCGATAGCGGTGCTGATACTTCCATGTTTATACAGGAAGCGGTGTACATATTTCCGTGTTTATACAGGTAGCGGTGTAGATATTTCCATGTTCATACAGATAGCGGTGTAGATATTTCCATGTTTATACAGATAGCATTGTAGATATCTCCTTCTTAATACAGATGGCGGTGTAGATATTTATATGTTCATACAGATGGCGGTGCAGATATTTCCATGTTCATACAGATGGTGGTGTAGATATTTCCATGTTTATAGAGGTAGCGGTGTAGTTATTTCCATGCGCAAAGAGATAGCTGTGTAGATATTTCTATATATATGCAGATAGCTGTGTAGGTATTTCCATTTTCATGCAGATAGCGGTGTAGATATTTCCATGTTCAAACAGATAGCGGTGTAGATATTTCCATATTCATACAGATAGCGGTGTGGTTATTTCCATCTTTATACAGACAGCGGTGAAGATGTATGCATGTTTACACAGATAGCGGTGTAGATATTTCCATGTTCATACAGATAGCGGTGTAGATATTTCCATGTTCATCCAGACGGCTGTGTAGACATATCAATGTTCATACAGATGGCGGTGAAGATATTTCCATGTTCATACAGATGGCTGTGTAGATATATCCATGTTCATACAGATGGCGGTGAAGGTTTTTTCAATGTTCATACAGATTCCGGTGTACATATTTCCATGTTCATACAGATAGCGGTGCTGATATTTCCATGTTTATACAGGTAGCAGTGTAGATATTTCCATGTTTATACAGATAGCGGTGTAGATATTTCCATGTTTATACACATAGTGGTATAGATATTTCCATTTTTATACAGATAGCGGTGTAGATATCTCCATCTTAATACAGATGGCGGTGTAGATATTTATATGTTCATACAGATGGCGGTGCAGATATTTCCATGTTCATACAGATGGCGGTGAAGATATTTCCATGTTCATACAGATGGCGGTGTAGATACTTCCATGTTCATACTGATAGCGGTGCTGAAATTTCCATGTTTATACACGTAGCGGTGTAGATATTTCCATGTTTATACAGATAGCAGTGTAGGTATTTCCATGTTTATACACATAGCGGTGTAGATATCTCCATCTTAATACAGATGGTGGTGTAGATATTTATATGTTCATTCAGATGGCGGTGCATATATTTCCATGTTCATACAGATGGCGGTGTAGATATTTCCATGTTCATACAGATAGCGGTGTAGTTATTTCCATGTGTAAAGAGATAGCTGTGTAGATATTTCCATGTATATGCAGATAGCTTTGTAGACATTTCCATTTTCATGCAGATAGCGGTGTATATATTTCCCTGTTCAAACAGTTAGCGGTGTAGATATTTCCATGTTCATAAAGATAGCAGTGTAGATATTTCCATGTTTATACAGATAGCGGTGAAGATGTATGCATGTTTACACAGATAGCTGTGTAGATATTTCCATGTTCATCCAGATGGCTGTGTAGATATATCCATGTTCATACAGATAGCGGTGTAGATATTTCCAAGTTCATACAGTTAGCGGTGCAGATATTTCCATGCTCATCCAGATGGCTGTGTAGATATATCCATGTTCATACAGATGGCGGTGAAGATATTTCCATGTTCATACAGATGGAGGTGTAGATATTTCCATGTTCATACAGATAGCGGTGTAGATATTTCCATGTTCATACAGATAGCGGTGTATGTATTTCCATGTTCATACAGATAGCGGTGTAGATATTTCCATGTTCATCCAGATGCCTGTGTACCTATTTCCATGTTCATACAGATAGCGGTGTAGATATTTCCATGTTCATACAGATGGCGGTGTAGATATTTCCATGTTCATACAGATAGCGGTGTAGACATTTCCATTTTAATGCAGATAGCGGTGTATATATTTCCCTGTTCAAACAGTTAGCCGTGTAGATATTTCCAAGTTCATGAAGATAGCAGTGTTGATATTTCCTTGTTTATACAGATAGCGGTGAAGATGTATGCATGTTTACACAGATAGCGGTGTAGATATTTCCATGTTCATCCAGATGGCTGTGTAGATATATCCATGTTCATACAGATAGCGGTGTAGATATTTCCATCTTCATACAGATAGCGGTGCAGATTTTTCCATGTTCATCCAGATGGCTGTGTAGATATATGCATGTTCATACAGATGGCGGTGAAGTTATTTCCATGTTCATACAGATAGCGGTGTAGATATTTCCATGTTCATACAGATAGCGGTGTAGATATTTCCATGTTCATACAGATAGCGGTGTATGTATTTCCATGTTCATACAGATAGGGGTGTAGATATTTCCATGTTCATCCAGTTGGCTGTGTAGATATATCCATGTTCATACAGATAGCGCTGAAGATATTTCCATGTTCATCCAGAAGGCTATGTAGCTATTTCCATGTTCATACAGATAGTGGTGTCGATATTTCCATGTTCATACAGATAGCGGTGTAGATATTTCCATGTTCATACAGATAGCCGTGTATATATTGCCATGTTCATACCGATAGCGGTGCTGATACTTCCATGTTTATACAGGTAGCGGTGTACACATTTCCGTGTTTATACAGGTAGCGGTGTAGATATTTCCATGTTCATACAGATAGAGGTGTAGCTATTTCCATGTTCATACAGATAGCGGTGTAGATATCTCCTTCTTAATACAGATGGCGGTGTAGATATTTATATGTTCATACAGATGGCGGTGCAGATATTTCCATGTTCATACAGATGGTGGTGTAGATATTTCCATGTTTATAGAGATAGCGGTGTAGTTATTTCCATGGGCAAAGAGAAAGCTGTGTAGATATTTCCATGTATATGCATACAGCTGTGTAGATATTTCCATTTTCATGCAGATAGCGGTGTAGATATTTCCATGTTCAAACAGATAGCGGTGTAGATATTTCCATGTTCATACAGATAGCGGTGTGGATATTTCCATGTTTATACAGATAGCGGTGAAGGTGTATGCATGTTCACACAGGTAGCGGTGTAGATATTTCCATGTTCATACAGATAGCGGTGTAGATATTTCCATGTTCATCCAGACGGCTGTGTAGACATATCCATGTTCATACAGATGGCGGTGAAGATATTTCCATGTTCATACAGATGGCTGTGTAGATATATCCAGGTTCATAGAGATGGCGGTGAAGATTTTTCCATGTTCATACAGAAGCGGTGTAGATATTTCCATGTTCATACAGATAGCGGTGCTGATATTTCCATGTTTATACTGGTAGCAGTGTAGATATTTCCATGTTTATACAGATAGCGGTGTTGATATTTCCATGTTTATATACATAGCGGTGTAGATATTTCCATGTTTAAACAGATAGCGTGTAGATATCTTCATCTTAATACAGATGGCGGTGTAGATATTTATATGTTCATACAGATGGCGGTGCAGATATTTCCATGTTCATACAGATGGCGGTGAAGATATTTCCATGATCATACAGATGGCGGTGTAGATACTTCCATGTTCATACTGATAGCGGTGCTGATATTTCCATGTTTATACAGATAGCGGTGCAGATATTTCCATTTTAATACAGATGGCGGTGTAGATATTTATATGTTCATTCAGATGGCGGTGGAGATATTTCCATGTTCATACAGATGGCGGTGTAGATATTTCCATGTTCATACAGATAGCGGTGTAGTTATTTTCCATGTGTAAAGAGATAGCTGTGTAGATATTTCCATGTATATGCAGACAGCTGTGTAGATATTTCCATTTTCATGCAGATAGCGGTGTAGATATTTCCATGTTCAAACAGATAGCGGTGTAGATATTTCCATGTTCATACAGATAGCGGTGTGGATATTTCCATGTTTATACAGATAGCAGTGAAGATGTATGTATGTTTACACAGATAGCGGGGTAGATATTTCCATGTTCATACAGATAGCGGTGTAGATATTTCCATGTTCATCCAGACGGCTGTGTAGACATATCCATGTTCATACAGATGGCGGTGAAGATATTTTCATGTTCATACAGATGGCTGTGTAGATATATCCATGTTCATACAGATGGCGGTGAAGATATTTCCATGTTCATACAGATAGCGGTGTAGATATTTCCATGTTCATACAGATAGCGGTGTAGATATTTCCATGTTCATACTGATAGCGGTTTATGTATTTCCATGTTCATACAGATAGCAGTGTAGATATTTCTATGTTCATCCAGATGGCTGTGTAGCTATTTCCATGTTCATACAGATAGTGGTGTAGATATTTCCATGTTCATACAGATAGCGGTGTAGATATTTCCATGTTCATACAGATAGCCGTGTAGATATTGCCATGTTCATACCGATAGCGGTGCTGATACTTCCATGTTTATACGGGTAGCGGTGTACATATTTCCGTGTTTATACAGGTAGCGGTGTAGATATTTCCATGTTCATACAGATAGCGGTGTAGATATTTCCATGTTTATACAGATAGCGGTGTAGATATCTCCTTCTTAATACAGATGGCGGTGTAGATATTTATATGTTCATACAGATGGCGGTGCAGATATTTCCATGTTCATACAGATGGCGGTGTAGATATTTCCATGTTCATACAGATAGCGGTGTAGTTATTTCCATGTGTAAAGAGATAGCTGTGTAGATATTTCCATGTATATGCAGATAGCTGTGTAGACATTTCCATTTTCATGCAGATAGCGGTGTATATATTTCCCTGTTCAAACAGTTATCGGTGTAGATATTTCCATATTCATAAAGATAGCAGTGTAGATATTTCCATGTTCATACAGATAGCAGTGTAGTTATTTCCATGTGTAAAGAGATAGCTGTGTAGATATTTCCATGTATATGCAGATAGCTGTGTAGACATTTCCATTTACATGCAGATAGCCGTGTACATATTTCCCTGTTCAAACAGTTAGCGGTGCAGATATTTCCATGTTCATAAAGATAGCAGTGTAGATAATTCCATGTTTATACAGATAGCGGTGAAGATGTATGCATGTTTACACAGATAGCGGTGTATATATTTCCATGTTCATCCAGATGGCTGAGTAGATATATCCATGTTCATACAGATAGCGGTGTAGATATTTCCATGTTCATACAGATAGCGGTGCAGATATTTCCATGTTCATCCAGATGGCTGTGTAGATATATCCATGTTCATACAGATGGCGGTGAAGATATTTCCGTGTTCATACAGATAGCGGTGTAGATATTTCCATGTTCATACAGATAGCGTTGTAGATATTTCCATGTTCATACAGATAGCGGTGTATGTGTTTCCATGTTCATACAGATAGCAGTGTAGATATTTCCATGTTCATCCAGATGGCTGTGTAGATATATCCATGTTCATACAGATAGCGGTGTAGATATTTCCATGTTCATCCAGATGGCTGTGTAGCTATTTCCATGTTCATACAGATAGTGGTGTAGATATTTCCATGTTCATACAGATAGCGGTGTGGATATTTCCATGTTCATACAGATAGCCGTGTAGATAATTCCATGTTCATACCGATATCGGTGCTGATACTTCCATGTTTATACAGGTAGCGGTGTACATATTTCCGTGATTATACAGGTAGCGGTGTAGATATTTCCATGTTCATACAGATAGCGGTTTAGATATTTCCATGTTTATACTGATAGCGGTGTAGATATCTCCTTCTTAATACAGATGGCGGTGTAGATATTTATATGTTCATTGAGATGGCGGTGCAGATATTTCCATGTTCATACAGATGGCGGTGAAGATATTTCCATGTTCATACAGATAGCGGTGTAGATATTTCCATGTTCATACAGATAGCGGTGTAGATATTTCCATGTTCATACTGATAGCGGTTTATGTATTTCCATGTTCATACAGATAGCAGTGTAGATATTTCTATGTTCATCCAGATGGCTGTGTAGATATATCCATGTTCATACAGATAGCGGTGTAGATATTTCCATGTTCATCCAGATGGCTGTGTAGCTATTTCCATGTTCATACAGATAGTGGTGTAGATATTTCCATGTTCATACAGATAGCGGTGTAGATATTTCCATGTTCATACAGATAGCCGTGTAGATATTGCCATGTTCATACCGATAGCGGTGCTGATACTTCCATGTTTATACGGGTAGCGGTGTACATATTTCCGTGTTTATACAGGTAGCGGTGTAGATATTTCCATGTTCATACAGATAGCGGTGTAGATATTTCCATGTTTATACAGATAGCGGTGTAGATATCTCCTTCTTAATACAGATGGCGGTGTAGATATTTATATGTTCATACAGATGGCGGTGCAGATATTTCCATGTTCATACAGATGGCGGTGTAGATATTTCCATGTTCATACAGATAGCGGTGTAGTTATTTCCATGTGTAAAGAGATAGCTGTGTAGATATTTCCATGTATATGCAGATAGCTGTGTAGACATTTCCATTTTCATGCAGATAGCGGTGTATATATTTCCCTGTTCAAACAGTTATCGGTGTAGATATTTCCATATTCATAAAGATAGCAGTGTAGATATTTCCATGTTCATACAGATAGCAGTGTAGTTATTTCCATGTGTAAAGAGATAGCTGTGTAGATATTTCCATGTATATGCAGATAGCTGTGTAGACATTTCCATTTACATGCAGATAGCCGTGTATATATTTCCCTGTTCAAACAGTTAGCGGTGCAGATATTTCCATGTTCATAAAGATAGCAGTGTAGATAATTCCATGTTTATACAGATAGCGGTGAAGATGTATGCATGTTTACACAGATAGCGGTGTATATATTTCCATGTTCATCCAGATGGCTGAGTAGATATATCCATGTTCATACAGATAGCGGTGTAGATATTTCCATGTTCATACAGATAGCGGTGCAGATATTTCCATGTTCATCCAGATGGCTGTGTAGATATATCCATGTTCATACAGATGGCGGTGAAGATATTTCCGTGTTCATACAGATAGCGGTGTAGATATTTCCATGTTCATACAGATAGCGTTGTAGATATTTCCATGTTCATACAGATAGCGGTGTATGTGTTTCCATGTTCATACAGATAGCAGTGTAGATATTTCCATGTTCATCCAGATGGCTGTGTAGATATATCCATGTTCATACAGATAGCGGTGTAGATATTTCCATGTTCATCCAGATGGCTGTGTAGCTATTTCCATGTTCATACAGATAGTGGTGTAGATATTTCCATGTTCATACAGATAGCGGTGTGGATATTTCCATGTTCATACAGATAGCCGTGTAGATATTTCCATGTTCATACCGATATCGGTGCTGATACTTCCATGTTTATACAGGTAGCGGTGTACATATTTCCGTGATTATACAGGTAGCGGTGTAGATATTTCCATGTTCATACAGATAGCGGTTTAGATATTTCCATGTTTATACTGATAGCGGTGTAGATATCTCCTTCTTAATACAGATGGCGGTGTAGATATTTATATGTTCATTGAGATGGCGGTGCAGATATTTCCATGTTCATACAGATTGCGGTGTAGATATTTCCATGTTCATACAGATAGCGGTGTAGTTATTTCCATGTGTAAAGAGATAGCTGTGTTGATATTTCCATGTATATACAGATAGTTGTGTAGACATTTCCATTTACATGCAGATAGCGGTGTATATATTTCCCTGTTCAAACAGTTAGCGGTGCAGATATTTCCAAGTTCATAAAGATAGCAGTGTAGATAATTCCATGTTTATACAGATAGCGGTGAAGATGTATGCATGTTTACACAGATAGCGGTGTATATATTTCCATGTTCATCCAGATGGCTGTGTAGATATATCCATGTTCATACAGATAGCAGTGTAGATATTTCCATGTTCATACAGATAGCGGTGCAGATATTTCCATGTTCATCCAGATGGCTGTGTAGATATATCCATGTTCATAAAGATGGCGGTGAAGATATTTCCATGTTCATACAGATAGCGGTGTAGATATTTCCATGTTCATACAGATAGCGGTGTAGATATTTCCATGTTCATACTGATAGCGGTGTATGTATTTCCATGTTCATACAGATAGCAGCGTAGATATTTCCATGTTCATCCAGATGGCTGTGTAGATATATCCATGTTCATACAGATAGCGGTGTAGATATTTCCATGTTCATCCAGATGGCCGTGTAGCTATTTCCATGTTCATACAGATAGTGGTGTAGATATTTCCATGTTCATACAGATAGCGGTGTAGATATTTCCATGTTCATACAGATAGTCGTGTAGATATTGCCATGTTCATACCGATAGCGGTGCTGATACTTCCATGTTTATACGGGTAGCGGTGTACATATTTCCGTGTTTATACAGGTAGCGGTGTAGATATTTCCATGTTCATACAGATAGCGGTGTAGATATTTCCAAGTTTATACAGATAGCGGTGTATATATCTCCTTCTTAATACAGATGGCGGTGTAGATATTTATATGTTCATACAGATGGCGGTGCAGATATTTCCATGTTCATACAGATGGCGGTGTAGATATTTCCATGTTCATACAGATAGCGGTGTAGTTATTTCCATGTGTAAAGAGATAGCTGTGTAGATATTTCCATGTATATGCAGATAGCTGTGTAGACATTTCCATTTTCATGCAGATAGCGGTGTATATATTTCCCTGTTCAAACAGTTATCGGTGTAGATATTTCCATGTTCATAAAGATAGCAGTGTAGATATTTCCATGTTCATACAGATAGCAGTGTAGTTATTTCCATGTGTAAAGAGATAGCTGTGTAGATATTTCCATGTATATGCAGATAGCTGTGTAGACATTTCCATTTACATGCAGATAGCGGTGTATATATTTCCCTGTTCTAACAGTTAGCGGTGCAGATATTTCCATGTTCATAAAGATAGCAGTGTAGATAATTCCATGTTTATACAGATAGCGGTGAAGATGTATGCATGTTTACACAGATAGCGGTGTATATATTTCCATGTTCATCCAGATGGCTGAGTAGATATATCCATGTTCATACAGATAGCGGTGTAGATATTTCCATGTTCATACAGATAGCGGTGCAGATATTTCCATGTTCATCCAGATGGCTGTGTAGATATATCCATGTTCATACAGATGGCGGTGAAGATATTTCCAAGTTCATACAGATAGCGGTGTAGATATTTCCATGTTCATACAGATAGCTGTGTAGGTATTTCCATGTTCATACAGATAGAGGTGTATGTGTTTCCATGTTCATACAGATAGCAGTGTAGATATTTCCATGTTCATCCAGATGGCTGTGTAGATATATCCATGTTCATACAGATAGCGGTGCAGATATTTCCATGTTCATCCAGATGGCTGTGTAGATATATCCATGTTCATACAGATAGCGGTGTAGATATTTCCATGTTCATCCAGATGGCTGTGTAGCTATTTCCATGTTCATACAGATAGTGGTGTAGATATTTCCATGTCTATACAGATAGCGGTGTAGATATCTCCTTCTTAATACAGATGGCGGTGTAGATATTTATATGTTCATACAGATGGCGGTGCAGATATTTCCATGTTCATACAGATGGTGGTGTAGATATTTCCATGTTTATAGAGATAGCGGTGTAGTTATTTCCATGTGCAAAGAGATAGCTGTGTAGATATTTCCATGTATATGCAGATAGCTGTGTAGATATTTCCATTTTCATGCAGATAGCGGTGTAGATATTTCCATGTTCAAACAGATAGCGGTGTAGATATTTCCATGTTCATACAGATAGCGGTGTGGATATTTCCATGTTTATACAGATAGCAGTGAAGATGTATGCATGTTTACCCAGATAGCGGTGTAGATATTTCCATGTTCATACAGATAGCGGTGTAGATATTTCCATGTTCATCCAGACGGCTGTGTAGACATATCCATGTTCATACAGAGGCGGTGAAGATATTTTCATGTTCATACAGATGGCTGTGTAGATATTTCCATGTTCATACAGATGGCGGTGAAGATTTTTCCATGTTCATACAGATGGCGGTGTAGATATTTCCATGTTCATACAGATAGCGGTGCTGATATTTCCATGTTTATACAGGTAACAGTGTAGATATTTCCATGTTTATACTGATAGCGGTGTAGATATTTCCATGTTTATACACATAGCGGTGTAGATATTTACAAGTTTATACAGATAGCGTTGTAGATATCTCCATCTTAATACAGATGGCGGTGTAGATATTTATATGTTCATACAGATGGCGGTGCAGATATTTCCATTTTCATACAGATGGCGGTGAATATATTTCCATGTTCATACTGATGGCGGTGCAGATACTTCCATGTTCATACAGATAGCGGTGCTGATATTTCCATGTTTATACAGGTAGCGGTGTAGATATTTCCATGTTTATACAGATAGCAGTGTAGATATTTCCATGTTTATACACATAGCGGTGTAGATATTTCCATGTTTATACAGATAGCGGTGTAGATAACTCCATCTTAATACAGATGGCCGTGTAGATATTTATATGTTCATTCAGATGGCGGTGCAGATATTTCCATGTTCATACAGATGGCGGTGTAGATATTTCCATGTTCATACAGATAGCGGTGTAGTTATTTCCATGTGTAAAGAGATAGCTGTGTAGATATTTCCATGTATATGCAGATAGCTGTGTAGACATTTCCATTTTCATGCAGATAGCAGTGTATATATTTCCCTGTTCAAACAGTTAGCGGTGCAGATATTTCCATGTTCATAACGATAGCAGTGTAGATAATTCCATGTTTATGCAGATAGCGGTGAAGATGTATGCATGTTTACACAGATAGCGGTGTATATATTTCCATGTTCATCCAGATGGCTGAGTAGATATATCCATGTTCATACAGATAGCGGTGTAGATATTTCCATGTTCATACAGATAACGGTGCAGATATTTCCATGTTCATCCAGATGGCAGTGTAGATATATCCATGTTCATACAGATGGCGGTGAAGATATTTCCATGTTCATACAGATGGAGGTGTAGATATTTCCATGTTCATACAGATAGCGGTGTAGATATTTCCATGTTCATACAGATAGCGGTGTATGTATTTCCATGTTCATACAGATAGCGGTGTAGATATTTCCATGTTCATCCAGATGCCTGTGTACCTATTTCCATGTTCATACAGATAGCGGTGTAGATATTTCCATGTTCATACAGATAGCGGTGTAGACATTTCCATTTTAATGCAGATAGCGGTGTATATATTTCCCTGTTCAAACAGTTAGCGGTGTAGATATTTCCATGTTCATGAAGATAGCAGTGTTGATATTTCCTTGTTTATACAGATAGCGGTGAAGATGTATGCATGTTTACACAGATAGCGGTGTAGATATTTCCATGTTCATCCAGATGGCTGTGTAGATATATCCATGTTCATACAGATAGCGGTGTAGATATTTCCATCTTCATACAGATAGCGGTGCAGATTTTTCCATGTTCATCCAGATGGCTGTGTAGATATATGCATGTTCATACAGATGGCGGTGAAGTTATTTCCATGTTCATACAGATAGCGGTGTAGATATTTCCATGTTCATACAGATAGCGGTGTAGATATTTCCATGTTCATACAGATAGCGGTGTATGTATTTCCATGTTCATACAGATAGCGGTGTAGATATTTCCATGTTCATCCAGTTGGCTGTGTAGATATATCCATGTTCATACAGATAGCGCTGAAGATATTTCCATGTTCATCCAGAAGGCTATGTAGCTATTTCCATGTTCATACAGATAGTGGTGTCGATATTTCCATGTTCATACAGATAGCGGTGTAGATATTTCCATGTTCATACAGATAGCCGTGTATATATTGCCATGTTCATACCGATAGCAGTGCTGATACTTCCATGTTTATACAGGTAGCGGTGTACACATTTCCGTGTTTATACAGGTAGCGGTGTAGATATTTCCATGTTCATACAGATAGCGGTGTAGCTATTTCCATGTTCATACAGATAGCGGTGTAGATATCTCCTTCTTAATACAGATGGCGGTGTAGATATTTATATGTTCATACAGATGGCGGTGCAGATATTTCCATGTTCATACAGATGGTGGTGTAGATATTTCCATGTTTATAGAGATAGCGGTGTAGTTATTTCCATGTGTAAAGAGATAGCTGTGTAGATATTTCCATGTATATGCAGATAGCTGTGTAGACATTTCCATTTTCATGCAGATAGTGGTGTATATATTTCCCTGTTCAAACAGTTATCGGTGTAGATATTTCCATATTCATAAAGATAGCAGTGTAGATATTTCCATGTTCATACAGATAGCAGTGTAGTTATTTCCATGTGTAAAGAGATAGCTGTGTAGATATTTCCATGTATATGCAGATAGCTGTGTAGACATTTCCATTTACATGCAGATAGCCGTGTATATATTTCCCTGTTCAAACAGTTAGCGGTGCAGATATTTCCATGTTCATAAAGATAGCAGTGTAGATAATTCCATGTTTATACAGATAGCAGTGAAGATGTATGCATGTTTACACAGATAGCGGTGTATATATTTCCATGTTCATCCAGATGGCTGAGTAGATACATCCATGTTCATACAGATAGCGGTGTAGATATTTCCATGTTCATACAGATAGCGGTGCAGATATTTCCATGTTCATCCAGATGGCTGTGTAGATATATCCATGTTCATACAGATGGCGGTGAAGATATTTCCGTGTTCATACAGATAGCGGTGTAGATATTTCCATGTTCATACAGATAGCGTTGTAGATATTTCCATGTTCATACAGATAGCGGTGTATGTGTTTCCATGTTCATACAGATAGCAGTGTAGATATTTCCATGTTCATCCAGATGGCTGTGTAGATATATCCATGTTCATACAGATAGCGGTGTAGATATTTCCATGTTCATCCAGATGGCTGTGTAGCTATTTCCATGTTCATACAGATAGTGGTGTAGATATTTCCATGTTCATACAGATAGCGGTGTGGATATTTCCATGTTCATACAGATAGCCGTGTAGATATTTCCATGTTCATACCGATATCGGTGCTGATACTTCCATGTTTATACAGGTAGCGGTGTACATATTTCCGTGATTATACAGGTAGCGGTGTAGATATTTCCATGTTCATACAGATAGCGGTTTAGATATTTCCATGTTTATACTGATAGCGGTGTAGATATCTCCTTCTTAATACAGATGGCGGTGTAGATATTTATATGTTCATTGAGATGGCGGTGCAGATATTTCCATGTTCATACAGGTTGTGGTGTAGATATTTCCATGTTCATACAGATAGCGGTGTAGTTATTTCCATGTGTAAAGAGATAGCTGTGTAGATATTTCCATGTATATACAGATAGTTGTGTAGACATTTCCATTTACATGCAGATAGCGGTGTATATATTTCCCTGTTCAAACAGTTAGCGGTGCAGATATTTCCAAGTTCATAAAGATAGCAGTGTAGATAATTCCATGTTTATACAGATAGCGGTGAAGATGTATGCATGTTTACACAGATAGCGGTGTATATATTTCCATGTTCATCCAGATGGCTGTGTAGATATATCCATGTTCATACAGATAGCAGTGTAGATATTCCCATGTTCATACAGATAGCGGTGCAGATATTTCCATGTTCATCCAGATGGCTGTGTAGATATATCCATGTTCATAAAGATGGCGGTGAAGATATTTCCATGTTCATACAGATAGCGGTGTAGATATTTCCATGTTCATACAGATAGCGGTGTAGATATTTCCATGTTCATACTGATAGCGGTGTATGTATTTCCATGTTCATACAGATAGCAGCGTAGATATTTCCATGTTCATCCAGATGGCTGTGTAGATATATCCATGTTCATACAGATAGCGGTGTAGATATTTCCATGTTCATCCAGATGGCCGTGTAGCTATTTCCATGTTCATACAGATAGTGGTGTAGATATTTCCATGTTCATACAGATAGCGGTGTGGATATTTCCATGTTCATACAGATAGCCGTGTAGATATTGCCATGTTCATACCGATAGCGGTGCTGATACTTCCATGTTTATACGGGTAGCGGTGTACATATTTCCGTGTTTATACAGGTAGCGGTGTAGATATTTCCATGTTCATACAGATAGCGGTGTAGATATTTCCAAGTTTATACAGATAGCGGTGTAGATATCTCCTTCTTAATACAGATGGCGGTGTAGATATTTATATGTTCATACAGATGGCGGTGCAGATATTTCCATGTTCATACAGATGGCGGTGTAGATATTTCCATGTTCATACAGATAGCGGTGTAGTTATTTCCATGTGTAAAGAGATAGCTGTGTAGATATTTCCATGTATATGCAGATAGCTGTGTAGACATTTCCATTTTCATGCAGATAGCGGTGTATATATTTCCCTGTTCAAACAGTTATCGGTGTAGATATTTCCATGTTCATAAAGATAGCAGTGTAGATATTTCCATGTTCATACAGATAGCAGTGTAGTTATTTCCATGTGTAAAGAGATAGCTGTGTAGATATTTCCATGTATATGCAGATAGCTGTGTAGACATTTCCATTTACATGCAGATAGCCGTGTATATATTTCCCTGTTCAAACAGTTAGCGGTGCAGATATTTCCATGTTCATAAAGATAGCAGTGTAGATAATTCCATGTTTATACAGATAGCGGTGAAGATGTATGCATGTTTACACAGATAGCGGTGTATATATTTCCATGTTCATCCAGATGGCTGAGTAGATATATCCATGTTCATACAGATAGCGGTGTAGATATTTCCATGTTCATACAGATAGCGGTGCAGATATTTCCATGTTCATCCAGATGGCTGTGTAGATATATCCATGTTCATACAGATGGCGGAGAAGATATTTCCAAGTTCATACAGATAGCGGTGTAGATATTTCCATGTTCATACAGATAGCGGTGTAGGTATTTCCATGTTCATACAGATAGCGGTGTATGTGTTTCCATGTTCATACAGATAGCAGTGTAGATATTTCCATGTTCATCCAGATGGCTGTGTAGATATATCCATGTTCATACAGATAGCGGTGCAGATATTTCCATGTTCATCCAGATGGCTGTGTAGATATATCCATGTTCATACAGATAGCGGTGTAGATATTTCCATGTTCATCCAGATGGCTGTGTAGCTATTTCCATGTTCATACAGATAGTGGTGTAGATATTTCCATGTTTATACAGATAGCGGTGTAGATATCGCCTTCTTAATACAGATGGCGGTGTAGATATTTATATGTTCATACAGATGGCGGTGCAGATATTTCCATGTTCATACAGATGGTGGTGTAGATATTTCCATGTTTATAGAGATAGCGGTGTAGTTATTTCCATGTGCAAAGAGATAGCTGTGTAGATATTTCCATGTATATGCAGATAGCTGTGTAGATATTTCCATTTTCATGCAGATAGCGGTGTAGATATTTCCATGTTCAAACAGATAGCGGTGTAGATATTTCCATGTTCATACAGATAGCGGTGTGGATATTTCCATGTTTATACAGATAGCAGTGAAGATGTATGCATGTTTACACAGATAGCGGTGTAGATATTTCCATGTTCATACAGATAGCGGTGTAGATATTTCCATGTTCATCCAGACGGCTGTGTAGACATATCCATGTTCATACAGATGGCGGTGAAGATATTTTCATGTTCATACAGATGGCTGTGTAGATATTTCCATGTTCATACAGATGGCGGTGAAGATTTTTCCATGTTCATACAGATGGCGGTGTAGATATTTCCATGTTCATACAGATAGCGGTGCTGATATTTCCATGTTTATACAGGTAACAGTGTAGATATTTCCATGTTTATACTGATAGCGGTGTAGATATTTCCATGTTTATACACATAGCGGTGCAGATATTTCCAAGTTTATACAGATAGCGTTGTAGATATCTCCATCTTAATACAGATGGCGGTGTAGATATTTATATGTTCATACAGATGGCGGTGCAGATATTTCCATTTTCATACAGATGGCGGTGAATATATTTCCATGTTCATACAGATGGCGGTGCAGATACTTCCATGTTCATACGGATAGCGGTGCTGATATTTCCATGTTTATACAGGTAGCGGTGTAGATATTTCCATGTTCATACAGATAGCGGTGTAGATATTTCCAAGTTTATACAGATAGCGGTGTAGATATCTCCTTCTTAATACAGATGGCGGTGTAGATATTTATATGTTCATACAGATGGCGGTGCAGATATTTCCATGTTCATACAGATGGCGGTGTAGATATTTCCATGTTCATACAGATAGCGGTGTAGTTATTTCCATGTGTAAAGAGATAGCTGTGTAGATATTTCCATGTATATGCAGATAGCTGTGTAGACATTTCCATTTTCATGCAGATAGCGGTGTATATATTTCCCTGTTCAAACAGTTATCGGTGTAGATATTTCCATGTTCATAAAGATAGCAGTGTAGATATTTCCATGTTCATACAGATAGCAGTGTAGTTATTTCCATGTGTAAAGAGATAGCTGTGTAGATATTTCCATGTATATGCAGATAGCTGTGTAGACATTTCCATTTACATGCAGATAGCCGTGTATATATTTCCCTGTTCAAACAGTTAGCGGTGCAGATATTTCCATGTTCATAAAGATAGCAGTGTAGATAATTCCATGTTTATACAGATAGCGGTGAAGATGTATGCATGTTTACACAGATAGCGGTGTATATATTTCCATGTTCATCCAGATGGCTGAGTAGATATATCCATGTTCATACAGATAGCGGTGTAGATATTTCCATGTTCATACAGATAGCGGTGCAGATATTTCCATGTTCATCCAGATGGCTGTGTAGATATATCCATGTTCATACAGATGGCGGAGAAGATATTTCCAAGTTCATACAGATAGCGGTGTAGATATTTCCATGTTCATACAGATAGCGGTGTAGGTATTTCCATGTTCATACAGATAGCGGTGTATGTGTTTCCATGTTCATACAGATAGCAGTGTAGATATTTCCATGTTCATCCAGATGGCTGTGTAGATATATCCATGTTCATACAGATAGCGGTGCAGATATTTCCATGTTCATCCAGATGGCTGTGTAGATATATCCATGTTCATACAGATAGCGGTGTAGATATTTCCATGTTCATCCAGATGGCTGTGTAGCTATTTCCATGTTCATACAGATAGTGGTGTAGATATTTCCATGTTTATACAGATAGCGGTGTAGATATCGCCTTCTTAATACAGATGGCGGTGTAGATATTTATATGTTCATACAGATGGCGGTGCAGATATTTCCATGTTCATACAGATGGTGGTGTAGATATTTCCATGTTTATAGAGATAGCGGTGTAGTTATTTCCATGTGCAAAGAGATAGCTGTGTAGATATTTCCATGTATATGCAGATAGCTGTGTAGATATTTCCATTTTCATGCAGATAGCGGTGTAGATATTTCCATGTTCAAACAGATAGCGGTGTAGATATTTCCATGTTCATACAGATAGCGGTGTGGATATTTCCATGTTTATACAGATAGCAGTGAAGATGTATGCATGTTTACACAGATAGCGGTGTAGATATTTCCATGTTCATACAGATAGCGGTGTAGATATTTCCATGTTCATCCAGACGGCTGTGTAGACATATCCATGTTCATACAGATGGCGGTGAAGATATTTTCATGTTCATACAGATGGCTGTGTAGATATTTCCATGTTCATACAGATGGCGGTGAAGATTTTTCCATGTTCATACAGATGGCGGTGTAGATATTTCCATGTTCATACAGATAGCGGTGCTGATATTTCCATGTTTATACAGGTAACAGTGTAGATATTTCCATGTTTATACTGATAGCGGTGTAGATATTTCCATGTTTATACACATAGCGGTGTAGATATTTCCAAGTTTATACAGATAGCGTTGTAGATATCTCCATCTTAATACAGATGGCGGTGTAGATATTTATATGTTCATACAGATGGCGGTGCAGATATTTCCATTTTCATACAGATGGCGGTGAATATATTTCCATGTTCATACAGATGGCGGTGCAGATACTTCCATGTTCATACGGATAGCGGTGCTGATATTTCCATGTTTATACAGGTAGCGGTGTAGATATTTCCATGTTTATACAGATAGCAGTGTAGATATTTCCATGTTTATACACATAGCGGTGTAGATATTTCCATCTTTATACAGATAGCGGTGTAGATAACTCCATCTTAATACAGATGGCGGTGTAGATATTTATATGTTCATTCAGATGGCGGTGCAGATATTTCCATGTTCATACAGATGGCGGTGTAGATATTTCCATGTTCATACAGATAGCGGTGTAGTTATTTCCATGTGTAAAGAGATAGCTGTGTAGATATTTCCATGTATATGCAGATAGCTGTGTAGACATTTCCATTTTCATGCAGATAGCAGTGTATATATTTCCCTGTTCAAACAGTTAGCGGTGCAGATATTTCCATGTTCATAACGATAGCAGTGTAGATAAATCCATGTTTATGCAGATAGCGGTGAAGATGTATGCATGTTTACACAGATAGCGGTGTATATATTTCCATGTTCATCCAGATGGCTGAGTAGATATATCCATGTTCATACAGATAGCGGTGTAGATATTTCCATGTTCATACAGATAACGGTGCAGATATTTCCATGTTCATCCAGATGGCAGTGTAGATATATCCATGTTCATACAGATGGCGGTGAACATATTTCCATGTTCATACAGATAGCGGTGTAGATATTTCCATGTTCATACAGATAGCGGTGTAGATATTTCCATGTTCATACAGATAGCGGTGTATGAGTTTCCATGTTCATACAGATAGCAGTGTAGATATTTCCATGTTCATCCAGATGGCTGTGTAGATATATCCATGTTCATACAGATAGTGGTGTAGATATTTCCATGTTCATCCAGATGGCTGTGTAGCTATTTCCATGTTCATACAGATAGTGGTGTAGATATTTCCATGTTCATACAGATAGCGGTGTAGATATTTCCATGTTCATACAGATAGCCGTGTAGATATTGCCATGTTCATACCGATATCGGTGCTGATACTTCCATGTTTATACAGGTAGCGGTGTACATATTTCCGTGATTATACAGGTAGCGGTGTAGATATTTCCATGTTCATACAGATAGCGGTGTAGATATTTCCATGTTTATACAGATAGCGGTGTAGATATCTCCTTCTTAATACAGATGGCGGTGAAGATATTTATATATTCATACAGATGGCGGTGCAGATATTTCCATGTTCATACAGATGGTGGTGTAGATATTTCCATGTTTATAGAGATAGCGGTGTAGTTATTTCCATGTGCAAAGAGATAGCTGTGTAGATATTTCCATGTATATACAGATAGCTGTGTAGATATATCCATTTCCATGCAGATAGCGGTGTAGATATTTCCATGTTCAAACAGATAGCGGTGTAGATATTTCCATGTTCATACAGATAGCGGTGTGGGTATTTCCATGTTTATACAGATAGCGGTGAAGATGTATGCATGTTTACACAGATAGGGGTGTGGATATTTTCATGTTCATACAGATAGCGGTGTAGACATTTCCATGTTCATCCAGACGGCTGTGTAGACATATCCAAGTTCATACAGATGGCGGTGAAGATATTTCCATGCTTATACAGAAGCTGTTTAGATATATCCATGTTGATACAGATGGCGCTGAAAATTTTTCCATGTTCATACAGATGGCGGTGTAGATATTTCCATGTCCATACAGATAGCGGTGCTGATATTTCCATGTTTATACAGGTAGCAGTGTCGATATTTCCATGTTTATACAGATAGTGGTGTAGATATTTCCATGTTTATACACATAGCGGTGTAGATATTTCCATGTTTATACAGATAGCGGTGTAGATATCTCCATCTTAATACAGATGGCAGTGTAGATATTTATATATTCATACAGATGGCGGTGCAGATATTTCCATGTTCATACAGATGGCGGTGAAGATATTTCCATGTTCATACAGATGGCGGTGTAGATAATTCCATGTTCATACTGATAGCGGTGCTGATGTTTCCATGTTTATACAGGTAGCGGTGAAGATGTATGCATGTTTACACAGATAGCGGTGTAGATATTTCCATGTTCATCCAGATGGCTGTGTAGATATATCCATGTTCATACAGATAGCGGTGTAGATATTTCCATCTTCATACAGATAGCGGTGCAGATTTTTCCATGTTCATCCAGATGGCTGTGTTGATATATGCATGTTCATACAGATGGCGGTGAAGATATTTCCATGTTCATACAGATAGCGGTGTAGATATTTCCATGTTCATACAGATAGCGGTGTAGATACTTCCATGTTCATACAGATAGCGGTGTATGTATTTCCATGTTCATACAGATAGCGGTGTAGATATTTCCATGTTCATCCAGATGGCTGTGTAGATATATCCATGTTCATACAGATAGCGCTGAAGATATTTCCATGTTCATCCAGAAGGCTGTGTAGCTATTTCCTTGTTCATACAGATAGTGGTGTCGATATTTCCATGTTCATACAGATAGCGGTGTAGATATTTCCATGTTCATACAGATAGCCGTGTAGATATTGCCATGTTCATGCCGATAGCGGTGCTGATACTTCCATGTTTATACAGGTAGCGGTGTACACATTTCATTGTTTATACAGGTAGCGGTGTAGATATTTCCATGTTCATACAGATAGCGGTGTAGCTATTTCCATGTTCATACAGATAGCGGTGTAGATATCTCCTTCTTAATACAGATGGCGGTGTAGATATTTATATGTTCATACAGATGGCGGTGCAGATATTTCCATGTTCATACAGATGGTGGTGTAGATATTTCCATGTTTATAGAGATAGCGGTGTAGTTATTACCATGGGCAAAGAGAAAGCTGTGTAGATATTTCCATGTATATGCAGATAGCTGTGTAGATATTTCCATTTTCATGCAGATAGCGGTGTAGATATTTCCATGTTCAAACAGATAGCGGTGTAGATATTTCCATGTTCATACAGATAGCGGTGTGGATATTTCCATGTTTATACAGATAGCGGTGAAGATGTATGCATGTTTACACAGATAGCGGTGTAGATATTTCCATGTTCATACAGATAGCGGTGTAGATATTTCCATGTTCATCCAGACGGCTGTGTAGACATATCCATGTTCATACAGATGGCGGTGAAGATATTTCCATGTTCATACAGATGGCTGTGTAGATATATCCAGGTTCATAGAGATGGCGGTGAAGATTTTTCCATGTTCATACAGAAGCAGTGTAGATATTTCCATGTTCATTCAGATAGCGGTGCTGATATGTCCATGTTTATACAGGTAGCAGTGTAGATATTTCCATGTTTATACAGATAGCGGTGTTGATATTTCCATGTTTATACACATAGCGGTGTAGATATTTCCATGTTTATACAGATAGCGTGTAGATATCTCGATCTTTATACAGATGGCGGTGTAGATATTTATATGTTCATACAGATGGCGGTGCAGATATTTCCCTGTTCATACAGATGGCGGTGAAGATATTTCCATGAACATACAGATGGCGGTGTAGATACTTCCATGTTCATACTGATAGCGGTGCTGATATTTCCATGTTTATACAGATAGCGGTGCAGATATTTCCATCTTAATACAGATGGCGGTGTAGATATTTATATGTTCATTCAGATGGCGGTGGAGATATTTCCATGTTCATACAGATGGCGGTGTAGATATTTCCATGTTCATACAGATAGCGGTGTAGATATTTCCCTGTTCAAACAGTTAGCGGTGTAGATATTTCCATGTTCATACAGATAGCGGTGTAGATATTTCCATGTTTATACAGATAGCGGTGAAGATGTATGCATGTTTACACAGATAGCGGTGTAGATAATTCCATGTTCATCCAGATGGCTGTGTAGATATATCCATGTTCATACAGATGGCGTTGAAGATATTTCCTTGTTCATACAGATAGCGGTGAATGTATCTCCATGTTCATTCAGATAGCTGTGTAGGTATTTCCATGTTCATCCAGATGGCTGTGTAGTTATTTCCATGTTTATAGAGATAGCGGTGTAGTTATTTCCATGTGTAAAGAGATAGCTTTGTAGATATTTCCAAGTATGTGCAGACAGCTGTGTAGATATTTCCATTTTCATGCAGATAGCGGTGTAGATATTTCCATTTTCAAACAGATAGCGGCTGTGTAGACATATCCATGTTCATACAGATGGCGGTGAAGATATTTCCATGTTCATACAGATGGCTGTGTAGATATATCCAGGTTCATAGAGATGGCGGTGAAGATTTTTCCATGTTCATACAGAAGCAGTGTAGATATTTCCATGTTCATTCAGATAGCGGTGCTGATATGTCCATGTTTATACAGGTAGCAGTGTAGATATTTCCATGTTTATACAGATAGCGGTGTTGATATTTCCATGTTTATACACATAGCGGTGTAGATATTTCCATGTTTATACAGATAGCGTGTAGATATCTCGATCTTTATACAGATGGCGGTGTAGATATTTATATGTTCATACAGATGGCGGTGCAGATATTTCCCTGTTCATACAGATGGCGGTGAAGATATTTCCATGAACATACAGATGGCGGTGTAGATACTTCCATGTTCATACTGATAGCGGTGCTGATATTTCCATGTTTATACAGATAGCGGTGCAGATATTTCCATCTTAATACAGATGGCGGTGTAGATATTTATATGTTCATTCAGATGGCGGTGGAGATATTTCCATGTTCATACAGATGGCGGTGTAGATATTTCCATGTTCATACAGATAGCGGTGTAGATATTTCCCTGTTCAAACAGTTAGCGGTGTAGATATTTCCATGTTCATACAGATAGCGGTGTAGATATTTCCATGTTTATACAGATAGCGGTGAAGATGTATGCATGTTTACACAGATAGCGGTGTAGATAATTCCATGTTCATCCAGATGGCTGTGTAGATATATCCATGTTCATACAGATGGCGTTGAAGATATTTCCTTGTTCATACAGATAGCGGTGAATGTATCTCCATGTTCATTCAGATAGCTGTGTAGGTATTTCCATGTTCATCCAGATGGCTGTGTAGTTATTTCCATGTTTATAGAGATAGCGGTGTAGTTATTTCCATGTGTAAAGAGATAGCTTTGTAGATATTTCCAAGTATGTGCAGACAGCTGTGTAGATATTTCCATTTTCATGCAGATAGCGGTGTAGATATTTCCATTTTCAAACAGATAGCGGTGTATGTATTTCCATGTTCATACAGATAGCGGTGTAGACATTTCCATGTTCATACAGATAGCGGTGTTGATATTTCCATGTTTATACAGATAGCGGTGAAGATGTATGCATGTTTACACAGATAGCGGTGTAGATATTTCCATGTTCTTACAGATGGCTGTGTAGATATTTCCACGTTCATCCAGATGGCTGTGTAGATATATCCATGTTCATACAGATGGCGGTGAAGATATTTCCATGTTCATCCAAATGGCTGTGTAGATATTTCCATGTTCATACCGATAGCGGTGTAGATATTTCCATGTTCATACAGATAGCGGTGTAGATATTTCCATGTTCATCCTGATGGCTGTGTAGATATATCCATGTTCATACAGATGGCGGTGAAGATATTTCCATGTTCATACAGATAGCGGTGTAGATATTTCCATGTTCATACAGATAGCCGTGTAGATATTGCCATGTTCATACCGATAGCGGTGCTGATACTTCCATGTTTATACAGGTAGCGGTGTACATATTTCCGTGTTTATACAGATAGCGGTGTAGATATTTCCATGTTCATACAGATGGCGGTGTAGATATTTCCATGTTTATAGAGATAGCGGTGTAGTTATTTCCATGTGTAAAGAGATAGCTTTGTAGATATTTCCATGTATGTGCAGATAGCTGAGTAGATATTTCCATTTTCATGCAGATAGCGGTTTGGATATTTCCATTTAGAAACAGATAGCGGTGTAGATATTTCCATGTTCATACAGGTAACGGTGTAGATATTTCCATGTTTACACAGATAGCGGTGAAGATGTATGCATGTTTACACAGATAGCGGTGTAGATATTTCCATGTTCATACAGAAAACGGAGTAGATATTTCCATGTTTATACAGATAGCGGTGAAGATGTATGCATCTTTACACAGATAGCGGTGTATATAATTCCATGTTCATGCAGATGGCTGTGTAGATATTTCCACGTTCATCCAGATGGCTGTGTAGATATATCCATGTTCATACAGATGGCGGTGAAGATATTTCCATATTCATACAGAAGGCGGTGCAGATATTTCCATGTTCATACCGATAGCGGTGCTGATATTTCCATGTTCATACAGGTAACTGTGTAGATATTTCCATGTTTATACAGATAGCGTTGTAGATATTTCCATGTTTATACACATAGCGGTGTAGATATTTCCATCTTTATACTGATAGCGGTGTAGATATCTCCATCTTAATACAGATGGCGGTGTAGATATTTATATGTTCATACAGATGGCTGTGCAGTTATTTCCATGTTCATACAGATGACGGTGTAGATATTACCATGTTTATAGAGATAGCGGTGTAGTTATTTCCATGTGTAAAGAGATAGCTGTATAGTTATTTCCATGTATATACAGATAGCTGTGTAGATATTTCCATTTTCATGCAGATAGCGGTGTAGATATTTCCATGTTCAAACAGATAGCGGTGTAGATATTTCCATGTTCATACAGATAGCGGTGTAGATATTTCCATGTTCATACAGATAGCGGTGTAGATATTTCCATGTTCATACAGATAGCAGTGTATGTATTTCCATGTTCATACAGATAGCGGTGTAGATATTTCCATTGTCATGCAGATAGCGGTGTAGATATTTCCCTGTTCAAACAGTTAGCGGTGTAGATATTTCCATGTTCATACAGATAGCGGTGTAGATATTTCCATGTTTATACAGATAGCGGTGAAGATGTATGCATGTTTACACAGATAGCGGTGTAGATAATTCCATGTTCATCCAGATGGCTGTGTAGATATATCCATGTTCATACAGATGGCGTTGAAGATATTTCCTTGTTCATACAGATAGCGGTGAATGTATCTCCATGTTCATTCAGATAGCTGTGTAGGTATTTCCATGTTCATCCAGATGGCTGTGTAGTTATTTCCATGTTTATAGAGATAGCGGTGTAGTTATTTCCATGTGTAAAGAGATAGCTTTGTAGATATTTCCAAGTATGTGCAGACAGCTGTGTAGATATTTCCATTTTCATGCAGATAGCGGTGTAGATATTTCCATTTTCAAACAGATAGCGGTGTATGTATTTCCATGTTCATACAGATAGCGGTGTAGACATTTCCATGTTCATACAGATAGCGGTGTTGATATTTCCATGTTTATACAGATAGCAGTGAAGATGTATGCATGTTTACACAGATAGCGGTGTAGATATTTCCATGTTCTTACAGATGGCTGTGTAGATATTTCCACGTTCATCCAGATGGCTGTGTAGATATATCCATGTTCATACAGATGGCGGTGAAGATATTTCCATGTTCATCCAAATGGCTGTGTAGATATTTCCATGTTCATACCGATAGCGGTGTAGATATTTCCATGTTCATACAGATAGCCGTGTAGATATTGCCATGTTCATACCGATAGCGGTGCTGATACTTCCATGTTTATACAGGTAGCGGTGTACATATTTCCGTGTTTATACAGATAGCGGTGTAGATATTTCCATGTTCATACAGATGGCGGTGTAGATATTTCCATGTTTACAGAGATAGCGGTGTAGTTATTTCCATGTGTAAAGAGATAGCTTTGTAGATATTTCCATGTATGTGCAGATAGCTGAGTAGATATTTCCATTTTCATGCAGATAGCGGTGTGGATATTTCCATTTTCAAACAGATAGCGGTGAAGATATTTCCATGTTCATACAGGTAGCGGTGTAGATATTTCCATGTTTACACAGATAGCGGTGAAGATGTATGCATGTTTACACAGATAGCGGTGTAGATATTTCCATGTTCATACAGAAAACGGAGTAGATATTTCCATGTTTATACAGATAGCGGTGAAGATGTATGCATCTTTACACAGATAGCGGTGTAGATAATTCCATGTTCATCCAGATGGCTGTGTAGATATTTCCACGTTCATCCAGATGGCTGGGTAAATATATCCATGTTCATACAGATGGCGGTGAAGATATTTCCATATTCATACAGAAGGCGGTGCAGATATTTCCATGTTCATTCCGATAGCGGTGCTGATATTTCCATGTTCATACAGGTAACTGTGTAGATATTTCCATGTTTATACAGATAGCGGTGTAGATATTTCCATGTTTATACACATAGCGGTGTAGATATTTCCATGTTTATACTGATAGCGGTGTAGATATCTCCATCTTAATACAGATGGCGGTGTAGATATTTATATGTTCATACAGATGGCTGTGCAGTTATTTCCATGTTCATACAGATGACGGTGTAGATATTACCATGTTTATAGAGATAGCGGTGTAGTTATTTCCATGTGTAAAGAGATAGCTGTATAGATATTTCCATGTATATGCAGATAGCTGTGTAGATATTTCCATTTTCATGCAGATAGCGGTGTAGATATTTACATGTTCAAACAGATAGCGGTGTAGATATTTCCATGTTCATACAGATAGCGGTGTAGATATTTCCATGTTCATACAGATAGCGGTGTAGATATTTCCATGTTCATACAGATAGCAGTGTATGTATTTCCATGTTCATACAGATAGCAGTGTAGATATTTCCATTTTCATGCAGATAGCGGTGTAGTTATTTCCCTGTTCAAACAGTTAGCGTTGTAGATATTTCCATGTTCATACAGATAGAGGTGTAGATATTTCCATGTTTATACAGATAGCGGTGAAGATGTATGCATGTTTAAACAGATAGCGGTGTAGATAATTCCATGTTCATCCAGATGGCTGTGTAGATATATCCATGTTCATACAGATGGCGGTGTAGTTATTTCCATGTGTAAAGAGATAGCTGTGTAGATATTTACATGTATATGCAGATAGCTGTGTAGACATTTCCATTTACATGCAGATAGCGGTGTATATATTTCCCTGTTCAAAAAGTTAGCGGTGCAGATATTTCCATGTTCATAAAGATAGCAGTGTAGATAATTCCATGTTTATACAGATAGCGGTGAAGATGTATGCATGTTTACACAGATAGCGGTGTATATATTTCCATGTTCATCCAGATGGCTGAGTAGATATATCCATGTTCATACAGATAGCGGTGTAGATATTTCCATGTTCATACTGATAGCGGTGCAGATATTTCCATGTTCATCCAGATGGCTGTGTAGATATATCCATGTTTATACAGATGGCGGTGAAGATATTTCCAAGTTCATACAGATAGCGGTGTAGATATTTCCATGTTCATACAGATAGCGGTGTAGATATTTCCATGTTCGTACAGATAGCGGTGTATGTGTTTCCATGTTCATACAGATAGCAGTGTAGATATTTCCATGTTCATCCAGATGGCTGTGTAGATATATCCATGTTCATACAGATAGCGGTGTAGATATTTCCATGTTCATCCAGATGGCTGTGTAGATATATCCATGTTCATACAGATAGCGGTGTAGATATTTCCATGTATATACAGATAGCGGTGTAGATATCTCCTTCTTAATACAGATGGCAGTGAAGATATTTATATGTTCATACAGATGGCGGTGCAGATATTTCCATGTTCATACAGATGGTGGTTTAGATATTTCCATGTTTATAGAGATAGCGGTGTAGTTATTTCCATGTGCAAAGAGATAGCTGTGTAGATATTTCCATGTATATACAGATAGCTGTGTAGATATTTCCATTTCCATGCAGATAGCGGTGTAGATATTTCTATGTTCAGATAGCGGTGTAGATATTTCCATGTTCATACAGATAGCGGTGTGGATATTTCCATGTTTATACAGATAGCGGTGAAGATGTATGCATGTTTACACAGATAGCGGTGTAGATATTTTCATGTTCATACAGATAGCGGTGTAGATATTTCCATGTTCATCCAGACGGCTGTGTAGACATATCCAAGTTCATACAGATGGCGGTGAAGATATTTCCATGCTTATACAGAAGCTGTTTAGATATATCCATGTTGATACAGATGGCGCTGAAGATTTTTCCATGTTCATACAGATGGCGGTGTAGATATTTCCATGTCCATACAGATAGCTGTGCTGATATTTCCATGTTTATACAGGTAGCTGTGTCGATATTTCCATGTTTATACAGATAGTGGTGTAGATATTTCCATGTTTATACACATAGCGGTGTAGATATTTCCATGTTTATACAGATAGCGGTGTAGATATCTCCATCTTAATACAGATGGCGGTGTAGATATTTATATGTTCATACAGATGGCGGTGCAGATATTTCCATGTTCATACAGATGGCGGTGAAGATATTTCCATGATCATACAGATGGTGGTGTAGATAATTCCATGTTCATACTGATAGCGGTGCTGATATTTCCATGTTTATACAGGTAGCGGTGTAGATATTTCCATGTTTATACAGATAGCGGTGTAGATATTTCCATGTTTATACACATAGCGGTGTAGATATATCCATGTTTATACACATAGCAGTGTAGATATCTCCATCTTCATACAGATGGCGGTGTAGATATTTATATGTTCATTCAGATGGCGGTGCAGATATTTCCATGTTCATACAGATGGCGGTGTAGATATTTCCATGTTCATACAGATAGCGGTGTAGTTATTTCCATGTGTAAAGAGATAGCTGTGTAGATATTTCCATGTATATGCAGATAGCTGTGTAGACATTTCCATTTTCATGCAGATAGCGGTGTATATATTTCCCTGTTCAAACAGTTAGCGGTGTAGATATTTCCATGTTCATGAAGATAGCAATGTTGATATTTCCTGGTTTATACAGATAGCGGTGAAGATGTATGCATGTTTACACAGATAGCGGTGTAGATATTTCCATGTTCATCCAGATGGCTGTGTAGATATATCCATGTTCATACAGATAGCGGTGTAGATATTTCCATCTTCATACAGATAGCGGTGCAGATTTTTCCATGTTCATCCAGATGGCTGTGTTGATATATGCATGTTCATACAGATGGCGGTGAAGATATTTCCATGTTAATACAGATAGCGGTGTAGATATTTCCATGTTCATACAGATAGCGGTTTAGATACTTCCATGTTCATACATATAGCGGTGTCTGTAATTCCATGTTCATACAGATAGCGGTGTAGATATTTCCATGTTCATCCAGATGGCTGTGTAGATATATCCATGTTCATACAGAAAGCACTGAAGATATTTCCATGTTCATCCAGAAGGCTGTGTAGCTATTTCCATGTTCATACTGATAGTGGTGTCGATATTTCCATGTTCATACAGATAGCGGTGTAGATATTTCCATGTTCATACAGATAGCCGTGTAGATATTGCCATGTTCATGCCGATAGCGGTGCTGATACTTCCATGTTTATACAGGTAGCAGTGTACACATTTCCGTGTTTATACAGGTAGCGGTGTAGATATTTCCATGTTCATACAGATAGCGGTGTAGCTATTTCCATGTTCATACAGATAGCGGTGTAGATATCTCCTTCTTAATACAGATGGCGGTGTAGATATTTATATGTTCATACAGATGGCGGTGCAGATATTTCCATGTTCATACAGATGGTGGTGTAGATATTTCCATGTTTATAGAGATAGCGGTGTAGTTATTTCCATGGGCAAGGAGAAAGCTGTGTAGATATTTCCATGTATATGCAGATAGCTGTGTAGATATTTCCATTTTCATGCAGATAGCGGTGTAGATATTTCCATGTTCAAACAGATAGCGGTGTAGATATTTACATGTTCATACAGATAGCGGTGTGGATATTTCCATGTTTATACAGATAGCGGTGAAGATGTATGCATGTTTACACAGATAGCGGTGTAGATATTTCCATGTTCATACAGATAGCGGTGTAGATATTTCCATGTTCATCCAGACGGCTGTGTAGACATATCCATGTTCATACAGATGGCGGTGAAGATATTTCCATGTTCATACAGATGGCTGTGTAGATATATCCAGGTTCATAGAGATGGCGGTGAAGATTTTTCCATGTTCATACAGAAGCGGTGTAGATATTTCCATGTTCATACAGATAGCGGTGCTGATATGTCCATGTTTATACAGGTAGCAGTGTAGATATTTCCATGTTTATACAGATAGCGGTGTTGATATTTCCATGTTTATACACATAGCCGTGTAGATATTTCCATGTTTATACAGATTGCGTGTAGATATCTCCATCTTTATACAGATGGCGGTGTAGATATTTATATGTTCATACAGATGGCGGTGCAGATATTTCCCTGTTCATACAGATGGCGGTGAAGGTATTTCCATGATCATACAGATGGCGGTGTAGATACTTCCATGTTCATACTGATAGCGGTGCTGATATTTCCATGTTTATACAGATAGCGGTGCAGATATTTCCATCTTAATACAGATGGCGGTGTAGATATTTATATGTTCATTCAGATGGCGGTGGAGATATTTCCATGTTCATACAGATGGCGGTGTAGATATTTCCATGTTCATACAGATAGCGGTGTAGATATTTCCATGTTTACACAGATAGCGGTGAAGATGTATGCATGTTTACACAGATGGCGGTGTAGATATTTCCATGTTCATACAGAAAACGGTGTAGATATTTCCATGTTTATACTGATAGCGGTGAAGATGTATGCATCTTTACACAGATAGCGGTGTAGATATTTCCATGTTCATACAGATAGCGGTGTAGATATTTCCATGTTCATACAGATAGCAGTGTATGTATTTCCATGTTCATACAGATAGCAGTGTAGATATTTCCATTTTCATGCAGATAGCGGTGTAGTTATTTCCCGGTTCAAACAGTTAGCGGTGTAGATATTTCCATGTTCATACAGATAGCGGTGTAGATATTTCCATGTTTATACAGATAGCGGTGAAGATGTATGCATGTTTACCCAGATAGCGGTGTAGATAATTCCATGTTCATCCAGATGGCTGTGTAGATATATCCATGTTCATTCAGATCGCGGTGAAGATATTTCCTTGTTCATACAGATAGCGGTGTAGATATTTGATGTTCATACAGATAGCGGTGTAGATATTTCCATGTTCATACAGACAGTGGTGAATGTATCTCCATGTTCATACAGATAGCGGTGTAGTTATTTCCATGTTCATCCAGATAGCTGTGTAGATATTTCCATGTTTATAGAGATAGCGGTGTAGTTATTTCCATGTGTAAAGAGATAGCTTTGTAAATATTTCCATGTATGTGCAGACAGCTGTGTAGATATTTCCATTTTCATGCAGATAGCGGTGTAGATATTTCCATTTTCAAACAGATAGCGGTGTATGTATTTCCATGTTCATACAGATAGCGGTGTAGACATTTCCATGTTCATACAGATAGCGGTGTTGATATTTCCATGTTTATACAGATAGCGGTGAAGATGTATGCATGTTTACACAGATAGCGGTGTAGATATTTCCATGTTCATACAGAAAACGGTGTAGATATTTCCATGTTTATACAGATAGCGTTGAAGATGTATGCATGTTTACACAGATAGCGGTGTAGATAATTCCATGTTCATCCAGATGGCTGTGTAGATATTTCCACGTTCATCCAGACGGCTGTGTAGATATATCCATGTTCATACAGATGGCGGTGAAGATATTTCCGTGTTCATACTGATGGCTGTGTAGATATTTCCATGTTCATACCGATAGCGGTGCTGATATTTCCACGTTCATACAGGTAACTGTGTAGATATTTCCATGTTTATACAGATAGCGGTGTAGATATTTCCATGTTTATACACATAGTGGTGTAGATATTTCCATGTTTATACTGATAGCGGTGTAGTTATATCCATCTTAATACAGATGGCGGTGTAGATATTTATATGTTCATACAGGTGGCGGTGCAGTTATTTCCATGTTCATACAGATGGCGGTGTAGATATTACCATGTTTATAGAGATAGCGGTGTAGTTATTTCCATGTGTAAAGAGATAGCTGTATAGTTATTTCCAAGTATATGCAAATAGCTGTGTAGATATTTCCATTTTCATGCAGATAGCTGTGTAGATATTTCCATGTTCAAACAGTTAGCGGTTCAGATATTTCCATGTTCATAAAGATAGCGGTGTAGATATTTCCATGTTTATACAGATAGCGGTGAAGATGTATGCATGTTGACACAGATAGCGGTGTAGATATTTCCATGTTCATCCAGATGGCTGTGTAGATATATCCATGTTCATACAGATGGCGGTGAAGATATTTCCATGTTCATACAGATAGCGGTGTAGATATTTCCATGTTCATACAGATAGCGGTGTAGATATTTCCATGTTCATACAGACAGCGGTGTATGTATCTCCATGTTCATACAGATAGCGGTGTAGATATTTCCATGTTTATACAGGTAGCGGTGTCGATATTTCCATGTTCATACAGATAGCGGTGTAGATATTTCCATGTTCATAAAGATAGCGGTGCAGATATTTCCATGTTCATCCAGAGAGCGGTGCAGATATTTCCATGTTCATCCAGATGGCTGTGTAGATATATCCATGTTCATACAGATGGCGGTGAAGATATTTCCATGTTCATACAGATAGCGGTGTAGATATTTCCATGTTCATACAGATAGCGGTGTAGGTATTTCCATGTTCATAGAGATAGCGGTGTATGTATTTCCATGTTCATACAGATAGCGGTGTAGATAATTCCATATTCATCCAGATGGCTGTGTAGATATTTCCATGTTCATACAGATAGCGGTGTAGATATTATTTCCATGTTCATACAGATAGCGGTGTAGATATTTCCATGTTCATACAGATTGCCGTGTTGATATTGCCACGTTCATACCGATAGCGGTGCTGATACTTCCATGTTTATACGGGTAGCGGTGTACATATTTCCGTGTTTATACAGATAGCGGTGTAGATATTTAAATGTTCATACAGATGGCGGGGTAGATATTTCCATGTTTATAGAGATAGCGGTGTAGTTATTTCCATGTGTAAAGAGATAGCTGTGTAGATATTTCCATGTATGCAGATAGCTGTGTAGATATTTCCATTTTCATGCAGATAGCGGTGTAGATATTTCCATGTTCAAACAGTTAGCGGTGTAGATATTTCCACGTTCATAAAGATAGCGGTGTAGATATTTCCATGTTTATACACATAGCGGTGAAGATGTATGCATGTTTACACAGACAGCGGTGTAGATATTTCCACGTTCATCCAGATGGCTGTGTAGATATATCCATGTTCATACAGACGGCGGTGAAGATATTTCCATGTTCATACAGATAGCGGTGTAGATATTTCCATGTTCATACAGATAGCGGTGTAGATATTTCCATGTTCATACAGATAGCCGTGTAGATATTGCCATGTTCATACCGATAGCGGTGCTGATACTTCCATGTTTATACAGGTAGCGGTGTACATATTTCCGTGTTTATACAGATAGCGGTGTAGATATTTCCATGTTCATACAGATGGCGGTGTAGATATTTCCATGTTTACAGAGATAGCGGTGTAGTTATTTCCATGTGTAAAGAGATAGCTTTGTAGATATTTCCATGTATGTGCAGATAGCTGAGTAGATATTTCCATTTTCATGCAGATAGCGGTGTGGATATTTCCATTTTCAAACAGATAGCGGTGTAGATATTTCCATGTTCATACAGGTAGCGGTGTAGATATTTCCATGTTTACACAGATAGCGGTGAAGATGTATGCATGTTTACACAGATAGCGGTGTAGATATTTCCATGTTCATACAGAAAACGGAGTAGATATTTCCATGTTTATACAGATAGCGGTGAAGATGTATGCATCTTTACACAGATAGCGGTGTAGATAATTCCATGTTCATCCAGATGGCTGTGTAGATATTTCCACGTTCATCCAGATGGCTGTGTAAATATATCCATGTTCATACAGATGGCGGTGAAGATATTTCCATATTCATACAGAAGGCGGTGTAGATATTTCCATGTTCATTCCGATAGCGGTGCTGATATTTCCATGTTCATACAGGTAACTGTGTAGATATTTCCATGTTTATACAGATAGCGGTGTAGATATTTCCATGTTTATACACATAGTGGTGTAGATATTTCCATGTTTATACTGATAGCGGTGTAGATATCTCCATCTTAATACAGATGGCGGTGTAGATATTTATATGTTCATACAGATGGCTGTGCAGTTATTTCCATGTTCATACAGATGACGGTGTAGATATTACCATGTTTATAGAGATAGCGGTGTAGTTATTTCCATGTGTAAAGAGATAGCTGTATAGATATTTCCATGTATATGCAGATAGCTGTGTAGATATTTCCATTTTCATGCAGATAGCGGTGTAGATATTTACATGTTCAAACAGATAGCGGTGTAGATATTTCCATGTTCATACAGATAGCGGTGTAGATATTTCCATGTTCATACAGATAGCAGTGTATGTATTTCCATGTTCATACAGATAGCAGTGTAGATATTTCCATTTTCATGCAGATAGCGGTGTAGTTATTTCCCTGTTCAAACAGTTAGCGTTGTAGATATTTCCATGTTCATACAGATAGAGGTGTAGATATTTCCATGTTTATACAGATAGCGGTGAAGATGTATGCATGTTTAAACAGATAGCGGTGTAGATAATTCCATGTTCATCCAGATGGCTGTGTAGATATATCCATGTTCATACAGATGGCGGTGTAGTTATTTCCATGTGTAAAGAGATAGCTGTGTAGATATTTACATGTATATGCAGATAGCTGTGTAGACATTTCCATTTACATGCAGATAGCGGTGTATATATTTCCCTGTTCAAAAAGTTAGCGGTGCAGATATTTCCATGTTCATAAAGATAGCAGTGTAGATAATTCCATGTTTATACAGATAGCGGTGAAGATGTATGCATGTTTACACAGATAGCGGTGTATATATTTCCATGTTCATCCAGATGGCTGAGTAGATATATCCATGTTCATACAGATAGCGGTGTAGATATTTCCATGTTCATACTGATAGCGGTGCAGATATTTCCATGTTCATCCAGATGGCTGTGTAGATATATCCATGTTTATACAGATGGCGGTGAAGATATTTCCAAGTTCATACAGATAGCGGTGTAGATATTTCCATGTTCATACAGATAGCGGTGTAGATATTTCCATGTTCGTACAGATAGCGGTGTATGTGTTTCCATGTTCATACAGATAGCAGTGTAGATATTTCCATGTTCATCCAGATGGCTGTGTAGATATATCCATGTTCATACAGATAGCGGTGTAGATATTTCCATGTTCATCCAGATGGCTGTGTAGATATATCCATGTTCATACAGATAGCGGTGTAGATATTTCCATGTATATACAGATAGCGGTGTAGATATCTCCTTCTTAATACAGATGGCAGTGAAGATATTTATATGTTCATACAGATGGCGGTGCAGATATTTCCATGTTCATACAGATGGTGGTTTAGATATTTCCATGTTTATAGAGATAGCGGTGTAGTTATTTCCATGTGCAAAGAGATAGCTGTGTAGATATTTCCATGTATATACAGATAGCTGTGTAGATATTTCCATTTCCATGCAGATAGCGGTGTAGATATTTCTATGTTCAAACAGATAGCGGTGTAGATATTTCCATGTTCATACAGATAGCGGTGTGGATATTTCCATGTTTATACAGATAGCGGTGAAGATGTATGCATGTTTACACAGATAGCGGTGTAGATATTTTCATGTTCATACAGATAGCGGTGTAGATATTTCCATGTTCATCCAGACGGCTGTGTAGACATATCCAAGTTCATACAGATGGCGGTGAAGATATTTCCATGCTTATACAGAAGCTGTTTAGATATATCCATGTTGATACAGATGGCGCTGAAGATTTTTCCATGTTCATACAGATGGCGGTGTAGATATTTCCATGTCCATACAGATAGCTGTGCTGATATTTCCATGTTTATACAGGTAGCTGTGTCGATATTTCCATGTTTATACAGATAGTGGTGTAGATATTTCCATGTTTATACACATAGCGGTGTAGATATTTCCATGTTTATACAGATAGCGGTGTAGATATCTCCATCTTAATACAGATGGTGGTGTAGATATTTATATGTTCATACAGATGGCGGTGCAGATATTTCCATGTTCATACAGATGGCGGTGAAGATATTTCCATGATCATACAGATGGTGGTGTAGATAATTCCATGTTCATACTGATAGCGGTGCTGATATTTCCATGTTTATACAGGTAGCGGTGTAGATATTTCCATGTTTATACAGATAGCGGTGTAGATATTTCCATGTTTATACACATAGCGGTGTAGATATATCCATGTTTATACACATAGCAGTGTAGATATCTCCATCTTCATACAGATGGCGGTGTAGATATTTATATGTTCATTCAGATGGCGGTGCAGATATTTCCATGTTCATACAGATGGCGGTGTAGATATTTCCATGTTCATACAGATAGCGGTGTAGTTATTTCCATGTGTAAAGAGATAGCTGTGTAGATATTTCCATGTATATGCAGATAGCTGTGTAGACATTTCCATTTTCATGCAGATAGCGGTGTATATATTTCCCTGTTCAAACAGTTAGCGGTGTAGATATTTCCATGTTCATGAAGATAGCAATGTTGATATTTCCTGGTTTATACAGATAGCGGTGAAGATGTATGCATGTTTACACAGATAGCGGTGTAGATATTTCCATGTTCATCCAGATGGCTGTGTAGATATATCCATGTTCATACAGATAGCGGTGTAGATATTTCCATCTTCATACAGATAGCGGTGCAGATTTTTCCATGTTCATCCAGATGGCTGTGTTGATATATGCATGTTCATACAGATGGCGGTGAAGATATTTCCATGTTAATACAGATAGCGGTGTAGATATTTCCATGTTCATACAGATAGCGGTTTAGATACTTCCATGTTCATACATATAGCGGTGTCTGTAATTCCATGTTCATACAGATAGCGGTGTAGATATTTCCATGTTCATCCAGATGGCTGTGTAGATATATCCATGTTCATACAGAAAGCACTGAAGATATTTCCATGTTCATCCAGAAGGCTGTGTAGCTATTTCCATGTTCATACTGATAGTGGTGTCGATATTTCCATGTTCATACAGATAGCGGTGTAGATATTTCCATGTTCATACAGATAGCCGTGTAGATATTGCCATGTTCATGCCGATAGCGGTGCTGATACTTCCATGTTTATACAGGTAGCAGTGTACACATTTCCGTGTTTATACAGGTAGCGGTGTAGATATTTCCATGTTCATACAGATAGCGGTGTAGCTATTTCCATGTTCATACAGATAGCGGTGTAGATATCTCCTTCTTAATACAGATGGCGGTGTAGATATTTATATGTTCATACAGATGGCGGTGCAGATATTTCCATGTTCATACAGATGGTGGTGTAGATATTTCCATGTTTATAGAGATAGCGGTGTAGTTATTTCCATGGGCAAGGAGAAAGCTGTGTAGATATTTCCATGTATATGCAGATAGCTGTGTAGATATTTCCATTTTCATGCAGATAGCGGTGTAGATATTTCCATGTTCAAACAGATAGCGGTGTAGATATTTCCATGTTCATACAGATAGCGGTGTGGATATTTCCATGTTTATACAGATAGCGGTGAAGATGTATGCATGTTTACACAGATAGCGGTGTAGATATTTCCATGTTCATACAGATAGCGGTGTAGATATTTCCATGTTCATCCAGACGGCTGTGTAGACATATCCATGTTCATACAGATGGCGGTGAAGATATTTCCATGTTCATACAGATGGCTGTGTAGATATATCCAGGTTCATAGAGATGGCGGTGAAGATTTTTCCATGTTCATACAGAAGCGGTGTAGATATTTCCATGTTCATACAGATAGCGGTGCTGATATGTCCATGTTTATACAGGTAGCAGTGTAGATATTTCCATGTTTATACAGATAGCGGTGTTGATATTTCCATGTTTATACACATAGCCGTGTAGATATTTCCATGTTTATACAGATTGCGTGTAGATATCTCCATCTTTATACAGATGGCGGTGTAGATATTTATATGTTCATACAGATGGCGGTGCAGATATTTCCCTGTTCATACAGATGGCGGTGAAGGTATTTCCATGATCATACAGATGGCGGTGTAGATACTTCCATGTTCATACTGATAGCGGTGCTGATATTTCCATGTTTATACAGATAGCGGTGCAGATATTTCCATCTTAATACAGATGGCGGTGTAGATATTTATATGTTCATTCAGATGGCGGTGGAGATATTTCCATGTTCATACAGATGGCGGTGTAGATATTTCCATGTTCATACAGATAGCGGTGTAGATATTTCCATGTTTACACAGATAGCGGTGAAGATGTATGCATGTTTACACAGATGGCGGTGTAGATATTTCCATGTTCATACAGAAAACGGTGTAGATATTTCCATGTTTATACTGATAGCGGTGAAGATGTATGCATCTTTACACAGATAGCGGTGTAGATATTTCCATGTTCATACAGATAGCGGTGTAGATATTTCCATGTTCATACAGATAGCAGTGTATGTATTTCCATGTTCATACAGATAGCAGTGTAGATATTTCCATTTTCATGCAGATAGCGGTGTAGTTATTTCCCGGTTCAAACAGTTAGCGGTGTAGATATTTCCATGTTCATACAGATAGCGGTGTAGATATTTCCATGTTTATACAGATAGCGGTGAAGATGTATGCATGTTTACACAGATAGCGGTGTAGATAATTCCATGTTCATCCAGATGGCTGTGTAGATATATCCATGTTCATTCAGATCGCGGTGAAGATATTTCCTTGTTCATACAGATAGCGGTGTAGATATTTGATGTTCATACAGATAGCGGTGTAGATATTTCCATGTTCATACAGACAGTGGTGAATGTATCTCCATGTTCATACAGATAGCGGTGTAGTTATTTCCATGTTCATCCAGATAGCTGTGTAGATATTTCCATGTTTATAGAGATAGCGGTGTAGTTATTTCCATGTGTAAAGAGATAGCTTTGTAAATATTTCCATGTATGTGCAGACAGCTGTGTAGATATTTCCATTTTCATGCAGATAGCGGTGTAGATATTTCCATTTTCAAACAGATAGCGGTGTATGTATTTCCATGTTCATACAGATAGCGGTGTAGACATTTCCATGTTCATACAGATAGCGGTGTTGATATTTCCATGTTTATACAGATAGCGGTGAAGATGTATGCATGTTTACACAGATAGCGGTGTAGATGTTTCCATGTTCATACAGAAAACGGTGTAGATATTTCCATGTTTATACAGATAGCGTTGAAGATGTATGCATGTTTACACAGATAGCGGTGTAGATAATTCCATGTTCATCCAGATGGCTGTGTAGATATTTCCACGTTCATCCAGATGGCTGTGTAGATATATCCATGTTCATACAGATGGCGGTGAAGATATTTCCGTGTTCATACTGATGGCTGTGTAGATATTTCCATGTTCATACCGATAGCGGTGCTGATATTTCCACGTTCATACAGGTAACTGTGTAGATATTTCCATGTTTATACAGATAGCGGTGTAGATATTTCCATGTTTATACACATAGCGGTGTAGATATTTCCATGTCTATACTGATAGCGGTGTAGTTATATCCATCTTAATATAGATGGCGGTGTAGATATTTATATGTTCATACAGGTGGCGGTGCAGTTATTTCCATGTTCATACAAATGGCGGTGTAGATATTACCATGTTTATAGAGATAGCGGTGTAGTTATTTCCATGTGTAAAGAGATAGCTGTATAGGTATTTCCATGTATATGCAAATAGCTGTGTAGATATTTCCATTTTCATGCAGATAGCTGTGTAGATATTTCCATGTTCAAACAGTTAGCGGTGTAGATATTTCCATGTTCATAAAGATAGCGGTGTAGATATTTCCATGGTTATACAGATAGCGGTGAAGATGTATGCATGTTGACACAGATAGCGGTGTAGATATTTCCATGTTCATCCAGATGGCTGTGTAGATATATCCATGTTCATACAGATGGCGGTGAAGATATTTCCATGTTCATACAGATAGCGGTGTAGATATTTCCATGTTCATACAGATAGCGGTGTAGATATTTCCATGTTCATACAGACAGCGTTGTACGTATCTCCATGTTCATACAGATGGCGGTGTAGATATTTCCATGTTCATCCAGATGGCTGTGTAGATATTTCCATGTTCATAAAGATAGTGGTGTAGATATTTCCATGTTCATACATATAGCGGTGCAGATATTTCCATGTTCATCCAGATAGCGGTGCAGATATTTCCATGTTCATCCAGATGGCTGTGTAGATATATCCAAGTTCATACAGATGGCGGTGAAGATATTTCCATGTTCATACAGATGGCGGTGTAGATATTTCCATGTTCATACAGATAGCGGTGTAGATATTTCCATGTTCATACAGATAGCAGTGTTTGTATTTCCATGTTCATACAGATAGCGGTGAAGACATTTCCATGTTCATCCAGATGGCTGTGTAGATATTTCCATGTGCATACCGATAGCTGTGTAGATATTTCCATGTTCATACAGATAGCAGTGTAGATATTTCCATGTTCATCCTGATGGCTGTGTAGATATATCCATGTTCATACAGATGGCGGTGAAGATATTTCCATGTTCATACAGATAGCGGTGTAGATATTTCCATGTTCATACAGATAGCCGTGTAGATATTGCCATGTTCATACCGATAGCGGTGCTGATACTTCCATGTTTATACAGGTAGCGGTGTACATATTTCCGTGTTTATACAGATAGCGGTGTAGATATTTCCATGTTCATACAGATGGCGGTGTAGATATTTCCATGTTTATAGAGATAGCGGTGTAGTAATTTCCATGTGTAAAGAGATAGCTTTGTAGATATTTCCATGTATGTGCAGATAGCTGAGTAGATATTTCCATTTTCATGCAGATAGCGGTGTGGATATTTCCATTTTCAAACAGATAGCGGTGTAGATACTTCCATGTTCATACAGATAGCGGTGTAGATATTTCCATGTTTACACAGATAGCGGTGAAGATGTGTGCATGTTTACACAGATAGCGGTGTAGATATTTCCATGTTCATACAGAAAACGGTGTAGATATTTCCATGTTTATACAGATAGCGGTGAAGATGTATGCATCTTTACACAGATAGCGGTGTAGATAATTCCATGTTCATCCAGATGGCTGTGTAGATATTTCCACGTTCATCCAAATGGCTGTGTAGATATATCCATGTTCATACAGATGGCGGTGAAGATATTTCCATATTCATACAGATGGCGGTGTAGATATTTCCATGTTCATACCGATAGCGGTGCTGATATTTCCATGTTCATACAGGTAACTGTGTAGATATTTCCATGTTTATACAGATAGCGTTGTAGATATTTCCATGTTTATACACATAGCGGTGTAGATATTTCCATGTTTATACTGATAGCGGTGTAGATATCTCCATCTTAATACAGATGGCGGTGTAGATATTTATATGTTCATACAGATGGCTGTGCAGTTATTTCCATGTTCATACAGATGACGGTGTAGATATTACCATGTTTATAGAGATAGCGGTGTAGTTATTTCCATGTGTAAAGAGATAGCTGTATAGTTATTTCCATGTATATACAGATAGCTGTGTAGATATTTCCATTTTCATGCAGATAGCGGTGTAGATATTTCCATGTTCAAACAGATAGAGGTGTAGATATTTCCATGTTCATACAGATAGCGGTGTAGATATTTCCATGTTCATACAGATAGCGGTGTAGATATTTCCATGTTCATACAGATAGCAGTGTATGTATTTCCATGTTCATACAGATAGCGGTGTAGATATTTCCATTTTCATGCAGATAGCAGTGTAGATATTTCCCTGTTCAAACAGTTAGCGGTGTAGATATTTCCATGTTCATACAGATAGCGGTGTAGATATTTCCATGTTTATACAGATAGCGGTGAAGATGTATGCATGTTTACACAGATAGCGGTGTAGATAATTCCATGTTCATCCAGATGGCTGTGTAGATATATCCATGTTCATACAGATGGCGTTGAAGATATTTCCTTGTTCATACAGATAGCGGTGAATGTATCTCCATGTTCATACAGATAGCTGTGTAGGTATTTCCATGTTCATCCAGATGGCTGTGTAGTTATTTCCATGTTTATAGAGATAGCGGTGTAGTTATTTCCATGTGTAAAGAGATAGCTTTGTAGATATTTCCAAGTATGTGCAGACAGATGTGTAGATATTTCCATTTTCATGCAGATAGCGGTGTAGATATTTCCATTTTCAAACAGATAGCGGTGTATGTATTTCCATGTTCATACAGATAGCGGTGTAGACATTTCCATGTTCATACAGATAGCGGTGTTGATATTTCCATGTTTATACAGATAGCGGTGAAGATGTATGCATGTTTACACAGATAGCGGTGTAGATATTTCCATGTTCTTACAGATGGCTGTGTAGATATTTCCACGTTCATCCAGATGGCTGTGTAGATATATCCATGTTCATACAGATGGCCGTGAAGATATTTCCATGTTCATCCAAATGGCTGTGTAGATATTTCCATGTTCATACCGATAGCGGTGTAGATATTTCCATGTTCATACAGATAGCGGTGTAGATATTTCCATGTTCATCCTGATGGCTGTGTAGATATATCCATGTTCATACAGATGGCGGTGAAGATATTTCCATGTTCATACAGATAGCGGTGTAGATATTTCCATGTTCATACAGATAGCCGTGTAGATATTGCCATGTTCATACCGATAGCGGTGCTGATACTTCCATGTTTATACAGGTAGCGGTGTACATATTTCCGTGTTTATACAGATAGCGGAGTAGATATTTCCATGTTCATACAGATGGCGGTGTAGATATTTCCATGTTTATAGAGATAGCGGTGTAGTTATTTCCATGTGTAAAGAGATAGCTTTGTAGATATTTCCATGTATGTGCAGATAGCTGAGTAGATATTTCCATTTTCATGCAGATAGCAGTGTGGATATTTCCATTTTCAAACAGATAGCGGTGTAGATATTTCCATGTTCATACAGGTAGCAGTGTAGATATTTCCATGTTTACACAGATAGCGGTGAAGATGTATGCATGTTTACACAGATAGCGGTGTAGATATTTCCATGTTCATACAGAAAACGGAGTAGATATTTCCATGTTTATACAGATAGCGGTGAAAATGTATGCATCTTTACACAGATAGCGGTGTATATAATTCCATGTTCATCCAGATGGCTGTGTAGATAATTCCATGTTCATCCAGATGGCTGTGTAGATATATCCATGTTCATACAGATGGCGGTGAAGATATTTCCATATTCATACAGAAGGCGGTTCAGATATTTCCATGTTCATACCGATAGCGGTGCTGATATTTCCATGTTCATACAGGTAACTGTGTAGATATTTCCATGTTTATACAGATAGCGGTGTAGATATTTCCATGTTTATACACATAGCGGTGTAGATATTTCCATGTTTATACTGATAGCGGTGTAGATATCTCCATCTTAATACAGATGGCGGTGTAGATATTTATATGTTCATACAGATGGCTGTGCAGTTATTTCCATGTTCATACAGATGACGGTGTAGATATTACCATGTTTATAGAGATAGCGGTGTAGTTATTTCCATGTGTAAAGAGATAGCTGTATAGATATTTCCATGTATATGCAGATAGCTGTGTAGATATTTCCATTTTCATGCAGATAGCGGTGTAGATATTTCCATGTTCAAACAGATAGCGGTGTAGATATTTCCATGTTCATACAGATAGCGGTGTAGATATTTCCATGTTCATACAGATAGCGGTGTAGATATTTCCATGTTCATACAGATAGCGGTGTATGTATTTCCATGTTCATACAGATAGCAGTGTAGATATTTCCATTTTCATGCAGATAGCGGTGTAGTTATTTCCCTGTTCAAACAGTTAGCGGTGTAGATATTTCCATGTTCATACAGATAGCGGTGTAGATATTTCCATGTTTATACAGATAGCGGTGAAGATGTATGCATGTTTACACAGATAGCGGTGTAGATAATTCCATGTTCATCCAGATGGCTGTGTAGATATATCCATGTTCATACAGATGGCGGTGAAGATATTTCCTTGTTCATACAGATAGCGGTGTAGATATTTGATGTTCATACAGATAGCGGTGTAGATATTTCCATGTTCATACAGACAGCGGTGAATGTATCTCCATGTTCATACAGATAGCGTTGTAGGTATTTCCATGTTCATCCAGATGGCTGTGTAGATATTTCCATGTTTATAGAGATAGCGGTGTAGTTATTTCCATGTGTAAAGAGATAGCTTTGTAGATATTTCCATGTATGTGCAGACAGCTGTGTAGATATTTCCATTTTCATGCAGATAGCGGTGTAGATATTTCCATTTTCAAACAGATAGCGGTGTATGTATTTCCATGTTCATACAGATAGCGGTGTAGACATTTCCATGTTCATACAGATAGCGGTGTTGATATTTCCATGTTTATACAGATAGCGGTGAAGATGTATGCATGTTTACACAGATAGCGGTGTAGATATTTCCATGTTCATACAGAAAACGGTGTAGATATTTCCATGTTTATACAGATAGCGTTGAAGATGTATGCATGTTTACACAGATAGCGGTGTAGATAATTCCATGTTCATCCAGATGGCTGTGTAGATATTTCCACGTTCATCCAGATGGCTGTGTAGATATATCCATGTTCATACAGATGGCGGTGAAGATATTTCCGTGTTCATACTGATGGCTGTGTAGATATTTCCATGTTCATACCGATAGTGGTGCTGATATTTCCACGTTCATACAGGTAACTGTGTAGATATTTCCATGTTTATACAGATAGCGGTGTAGATATTTCCATGTTTATACACATAGTGGTGTAGATATTTCCATGTTTATACTGATAGCGGTGTAGTTATATCCATCTTAATACAGATGGCGGTGTAGATATTTATATGTTCATACAGGTGGCGGTGCAGTTATTTCCATGTTCATACAGATGGCGGTGTAGATATTACCATGTTTATAGAGATAGCGGTGTAGTTATTTCCATGTGTAAAGAGATAGCTGTATAGATATTTCCATGTATATGCAAATAGCTGTGTAGATATTTCCATTTTCATGCAGATAGCTGTGTAGATATTTCCATGTTCAAACAGTTAGCGGTGTAGATATTTCCATGTTCATAAAGATAGCGGTGTAGATATTTCCATGTTTATACAGATAGCGGTGAAGATGTATGCATGTTGACACAGATAGCGGTGTAGATATTTCCATGTTCATCCAGACGGCTGTGTAGATATATCCATGTTCATACAGATGGCGGTGAAGATATTTCCATGTTCATACAGATAGCGGTGTAGATATTTCCATGTTCATACAGATAGCGGTGTAGATATTTCCATGTTCATACAGACAGCGGTGTATGTATCTCCATGTTCATACAGATAGCGGTGTAGATATTTCCATGTTTATACAGGTAGCGGTGTCGATATTTCCATGTTCATACAGATAGCGGTGTAGATATTTCCATGTTCATAAAGATAGCGGTGCAGATATTTCCATGTTCATACAGATAGCGGTGCAGATATTTCCATGTTCATCCAGATGGCTGTGTAGATATATCCATGTTCATACAGATGGCGGTGAAGATATTTCCATGTTCATACAGATAGCGGTGTAGATATTTCCATGTTCATACAGATAGCGGTGTAGGTATTTCCATGTTCATAGAGATAGCGGTGTATGTATTTCCATGTTCATAAAGATAGCGGTGTAGATAATTCCATATTCATCCAGATGGCTGTGTAGATATTTCCATGTTCATACAGATAGCGGTGTAGATATTTCCATGTTCATACAGATAGCGGTGTAGATATTTCCATGTTCATACAGATTGCCGTGTTGATATTGCCACGTTCATACCGATAGCGGTGCTGATACTTCCATGTTTATACGGGTAGCGGTGTACATATTTCCGTGTTTATACAGATAGCAGTGTAGATATTTCCATGTTCATACAGATGGCGGGGTAGATATTTCCATGTTTATAGAGATAGCGGTGTAGTTATTTCCATGTGTAAAGAGATAGCTGTGTAGATATTTCCATGTATATGCAGATAGCTGTGTAGATATTTCCATTTTCATGCAGATAGCTGTGTAGATATTTCCATGTTCAAACAGTTAGCGGTGTAGATATTTCCATGTTCATAAAGATAGCGGTGTAGATATTTCCATGTTTATACACATAGCGGTGAAGATGTATGCATGTTTACACAGATAGCGGTGTAGATATTTCCATGTTCATCCAGATGGCTGTGTAGATATATCCATGTTCATACAGATGGCGGTGAAGATATTTCCATGTTCATACAGATAGCGGTGTAGATATTTCCATGTTCATACAGATAGCGGTGTAGATATTTCCATGTTCATACAGATAGCCGTGTAGATATTGCCATGTTCATACCGATAGCGGTGCTGATACTTCCATGTTTATACAGGTAGCGGTGTACATATTTCCGTGTTTATACAGATAGCGGTGTAGATATTTCCATGTTCATACAGATGGCGGTGTAGATATTTCAATCTTTACAGAGATAGCGGTGTAGTTATTTCCATGTGTAAAGAGATAGCTTTGTAGATATTTCCATGTATGTGCAGATAGCTGAGTAGATATTTCCATTTTCATGCAGATAGCGGTGTAGATATTTCCATGTTCATACAGGTAGCGGTGTAGATATTTCCATGTTTACACAGATAGCGGTGAAGATGTATGCATGTTTACACAGATAGCGGTGTAGATATTTCCATGTTCATACAGAAAACGGAGTAGATATTTCCATGTTTATACAGATAGCGGTGAAGATGTATGCATCTTTACACAGATAGCGGTGTAGATAATTCCATGTTCATCCAGATGGCTGTGTAGATATTTCCACGTTCATCCAGATGGCTGTGTAGATATATCCATGTTCATACAGATGGCGGTGAAGATATTTCCATATTCATACAGAAGGCGGTGCAGATATTTCCATGTTCATACCGATAGCGGTGCTGATATTTCCATGTTCATACAGGTAACTGTGTAGATATTTCCATGTTTATACAGATAGCGGTGTAGATATTTCCATGTTTATACACATAGCGGTGTAGATATTTCCATGTTTATACTGATAGCAGTGTAGATATATCCATCTTAATACAGATGGCGGTGTAGATATTTATATGTTCATACAGATGGCTGTGCAGTTATTTCCATGTTCATACAGATGACGGTGTAGATATTACCATGTTTATAGAGATAGCGGTGTAGTTATTTCCATGTGTAAAGAGATAGCTGTATAGATATTTCCATGTATATGCAGATAGCTGTGTAGATATTTCCATTTTCATGCAGATAGCGGTGTAGATATTTCCATGTTCAAACAGATAGTGGTGTAGATATTTCCATGTTCATACAGATAGCGGTGTAGATATTTCCATGTTCATACAGATAGCGGTGTAGATATTTCCATGTTCATACAGATAGCAGTGTATGTATTTCCATGTTCATACAGATAGCAGTGTAGATATTTCCATTTTCATGCAGATAGCGGTGTAGTTATTTCCCTGTTCAAACAGTTAGCGTTGTAGATATTTCCATGTTCATACAGATAGCGGTGTAGATATTTCCATGTTTATACAGATAGCGGTGAAGATGTATGCATGTTTACACAGATAGCGGTGTAGATAATTCCATGTTCATCCAGATGGCTGTGTAGATATATCCATGTTCATACAGATGGCGGTGAAGATATTTCCATGTTCATACAGATAGCGGTGTAGATATTTCCATGTTCATACAGATAGCGGTGTAGATATTTCCATGTTCTTACAGATTGCCGTGTTGATATTGCCACGTTCATACCGATAGCGGTGCTGATACCTCCATTTTTATACGGGTAGCGGTGTACATATTTCCGTGTTTATACAGATAGCGGTGTAGATATTTCCATGTTCATACAGATGGCGGTGTAGATATTTCCATGTTTATAGAGATAGCGGTGTAGTTATTTCCATGTGTAAAGGGATAGCTGTGTAGATATTTCCATGTATATGCAGATAGCTGTGTAGATATTTCCATTTTCTTGCAGATAGCGGTGTAGATATTTCCATGTTCAAACAGTTAGCGGTGTAGATATTTCCATGTTCATAAAGATAGCGGTGTAGATATTTCCATGTTTATACAGATAGCGGTGAAGATGTATGCATGTTTACACAGATAGCGGTGTAGATATTTCCATGTTCATCCAGATGGCTGTGTAGATATATCCATGTTCATACAGATGGCGGTGAAGATATTTCCATGTTCATACAGATAGCGGTGTAGATATTTCCATGTTCTTACAGATAGCGGTATAGATATTTCCATGTTCATACAGACAGCGGTGTATGTATCTCCATGTTCATACAGATAGCGGTGTAGATATTTCCATGTTTATACAGGTAGCGGTGTAGCTATTTCCATGTTAATACAGATAGCGGTGTAGATATTTCCATGTTCATACAGATAGCGGTGCAGATATTTCCATGTTCATCCAGATAGCGGTGCAGATATTTCCATGTTCATCCAGATGGCTGTGTAGATGTATCCATGTTCATACAGATGGCGGTGAAGATATTTCCATTTTCATATAGATATCGGTGTAGATATTTCCATGTTCATACAGATAGCGGTGTAGATATTTCCATGTTCATACAGATAGCGGTGTATGTATTTCCATGTTCATACAGATAGCGTTGTAGACATTTCCATGTTCATCCAGATGGCTGTGTAGATATTTCCATGTTCATACAGATAGCGGTGTAGATATTTCCATGTTCATACAGATAGCGGTGTAGATGTTTCGATGTTCATCCTGATGGCTGTGTAGATATATCCATGTTCATACAGATGGCGGTGAAGATATTTCCATGTTCATACAGATAGCGGTGTAGATATTTCCATGTTCATACAGATAGCCGTGTTGATATTGCCAAGTTCATACCGATAGCAGTGCTGATACTTCCATGTTTATACAGGTAGCGGTGTACATATTTCCGTGTTTATACAGATAGCGGTGTAGGTATTTCCATGTTCATACAGATGGCGGTGTAGATATTTCCATGTTTATAGAGATACCGGTGTAGTTATTTCCATGTGTAAAGAGATAGCTGTGTAGATATTTCCATGTATATGCAGATAGCTGTGTAGATATTTCCATTTTCATGCAGATAGCGGTGTGGATATTTCCATGTTTATACAGATAGCGGTGTAGATATCTCCATCTTAATACAGATGGCGGTGTAGATATTTATATGTTCATACAGATAGCAGTGCTGATATTTCCATGTTTATACAGGTAGCCGTGTAGATAATTCCATGTTCATACAGATAGCGGTGTAGATATTTCCATGTTCATACAGATGGCGGTGAAGATATTTCCATGTTCATACAGATAGCGGTGTACATATTTCCTTGTTCATACAGATAGTGGTGTAGATATTTCCATGTTCATACAGATAGAGGGGCTGATATTTCCATGTTCATACAGATAGCGGTGTAGATATTTCCATGTTCATACTGATAGCCGTGTAGATATTGCCATGTTCATACCGATAGCGGTGCTGATACTTCCATGTTTATACAGGTAGCGGTGTACATATTTCCGTGTTTACACAGATAGCGGTGTAGATATTTCCATGTTCATACAGATGGCGGTGTAGATATTTCCATGTTTGTACAGGTAGCAGTGTAGATATTACCATGTTTATACAGATAGTGGTGTAGATATTTCCATGTTCATACAGATAGCGGTGTAGATATTTCCATGTTCATACAGACAGCGGTGTACGTATCTCCATGTTCATACAGATAGCGGTGTAGATATTTCCATGTTCATCCAGATGGATGTGTAGATATTTCCATGTTCATACAGATAGCGGTGTAGATATTTCCATGTTCATACATATAGCGGTGCAGATGTTTCCATGTTCATCCAGATAGCGGTGCAGATATTTCCATGTTCATCCAGATGGCTGTGTAGGTATATCCAAGCTCATACAGATGGCGGTGAAGATATTTCCATGTTCATACAGATGGTGGTGTAGATATTTCCATGTTCATACAGATAGCTGTGTAGATATTTCCATGTTCATACAGATAGCGGTGTTTGTATTTCCATGTTCATACAGATAGCGGTGAAGGCATTTCCATGTTCATCCAGATGGCTGTGTAGATATTTCCATGTGCATACCGATAGCGGTGTAGATATTTCCATGTTCATACAGATAGCAGTGTAGATATTTCCATGTTCATCCTGATGGCTGTGTAGATATATCCATGTTCATACAGATGGCGGTGAAGATATTTCCATGTTCATACAGATAGCGGTGTAGATATTTCCATGTTCATACAGATAGCGGTGCTGATACTTCCATGTTTATACAGGTAGCGGTGTACATATTTCCTTGTTTATACAGATAGCGGTGTAGATATTTCCATGTTCATACAGATGGCGGTATAGATATTTCCATGTTTATAGAGATAGCGGTGTAGTAATTTCCATGTGTAAAGAGATAGCTTTGTAGATATTTCCATGTATGTGCAGATAGCTGAGTAGATATTTCCATTTTCATGCAGATAGCGGTGTGGATATTTCCATTTTCAAACAGATAGCGGTGTTGATATTTCCATGTTCATACAGATAGCGGTGTAGATATTTCCATGTTTACACACATAGCGGTGAAGATGTATTCATGTTTACACAGATAGCGGTGTAGATATTTCCATGTTTATTCACATAGCGGTGTAGATATTTCCATGTTTATACTGATAGCGGTGTATATATCTCCATCTTAATACAGATGGCGGTGTAGGTATTTATATGTTCATACAGATGGCTGTGCAGTTATTTCCATGTTCATACAGATGACGGTGTAGATATTACCATGTTTATAGAGATAGCGGTGTAGATATTTCCATGTGTAAAGAGATAGCTGTATAGTTATTTCCATGTATATGCAGATAGCTGTGTAGATATTTCCATTTTCATGCAGATAGCGGTGTAGATATTTCCATGTTCAAACAGATAGCGGTGTAGATATTTCCATGTTCATGCAGATAGCGGTGTAGATATTTCCATGTTCATACAGATAGCAGTGTATCTATTTCCATGTTCATACAGATAGCGGTGTAGATATTTCCATTTTCATGCAGATAGCGGTGTAGATATTTCCCTGTTCAAACAGTTAGCGGTGTAGATATTTCCATGTTCTTACAGATAGCGGTGTAGATATTTCCATGTTTATACAGATAGCGGTGAAGATGTATGCATGTTTACACAGATAGCGGTGTAGATAATTCCATGTTCATCCAGATGGCTGTGTAGATATATCCATGTTCATACAGATGGCGGTGAAGATATTTCCTTGTTCATACAGATAGCGGTGTAGATATTTGATGTTCATACAGATAGCGGTGTAGATATTTCCATGTTCATACAGACAGCGGTGAATGTATCTCCATGTTCATACAGATAGCGGTGTAGATATTTCCATGTTCATCCAGATGGCTGTGTAGTTATTTCCAAGTTTATAGAGATAGCGGTGTAGTTATTTCCATGTGTAAAGAGATAGCTTTGTAGATATTTCCAAGTATGTGCAGACAGCTGTGTAGATATTTCCATTTTCATGCAGATAGCGGTGTAGATATTTCCATTTTCAAACAGATAGCGGTGTATGTATTTCCATGTTCATACAGATAGCGGTGTAGACATTTCTATGTTCATACAGATAGCGGTGTTGATATTTCCATGTTTATACAGATAGCGGTGAAGATGTATGCATGTTTACACAGATAGCGGTGTAGATATTTCCATGTTCATACAGAAAACGGTGTAGATATTTCCATGTTTATACAGATAGCGTTGAAGATGTATGCATGTTTACACAGATAGCGCTGTAGATAATTCCATGTTCATCCAGATGGCTGTGTAGATATTTCCACGTTCATCCAGATGGCTGTGTAGATATATCCATGTTCATACAGATGGCGGTGAAGATATTTCCATGTTCATCCAAATGGCTGTGTAGATATTTCCATGTTCATACCAATAGCGGTGTAGATATTTCCATGTTCATACAGATAGCGGTGTAGATATTTCCATGTTCATCCTGATGGCTGTGTAGATATATCCATGTTCATACAGATGGCGGTGAACATATTTCCATGTTCATACAGATAGCGGTGTAGATATTTCCATGTTCATACAGATAGCCGTGTAGATATTGCCATGTTCATACCGATAGCGGTGCTGATACTTCCATGTTTATACAGGTAGCGGTGTACATATTCCCGTGTTTACACAGATAGCGGTGTAGATATTTCCATGTTCATACAGATGGCGGTGTAGATATTTCCATGTTTGTACAGGTAGCAGTGTAGATATTACCATGTTTATACAGATAGTGGTGTAGATATTTCCATTTTCATACAGATAGCGTTGTAGATATTTCCATGTTTATACAGATAGCGGTGTAGATATCTCCATCTTAATACAGATGGCGGTGTAGATATTTATGTGTTCATACAGATGGCGGTGCACGTATTTCCATGTTCATACAGATGGCGGTGTAGATATTTCCATGTTTAGAGAGATAGCGGTGTACTTATTTCCATGTGTAAAGAGATAGCTGTATAGATATTTCCATGTATATGCAGATAGCTGTGTAGATATTTCCATTTTCATGCAGATAGCGGTGTAGATATTTCCATGTTCAAACAGATAGCGGTGTAGATATTTCCATGTTCATACAGATTGCAGTGTAGATATTTCCATGTTTATAAAGATAGCGGTGAAGATGTATGCATGTTTACACAGATAGCGGTGTAGATATTTCCATGTTCATACAGATAGCGGTGTAGATATTTCCATGTTCATACAGATGGCTTTGTAGACATATCCATGTTCATACAGATGGCGGTGAAGATATTTCCATGTTCATACAGATAGCGGTGTAGATATTTCCATGTTCATAGAGATGGCTGTGTAGCTATTTCCATGTTCATACAGATAGTGATGTAGATATTTCCATGTTCATACAGATAGCGGTGTAGATATTTCCATGTTCCTACAGATTGCGGTGCTGATATTTCCATGTTTATACAGGTAGCGGTGTAGATATTTCCATGATTATACAGATAGCAGTGTAGATATTTCGGTGTTTATACAGATAGCGGTGTAGATATTTCCATGTTTATACAGATAGCGGTGTAGATATCTCCATCTTAATACAGATGGTGGTGTAGATATTTATATGTTCATACAGATGGCGGTGCAGATATTTCCATGTTCATACAGATTGCGGTGTAGATATTACCATGTTTATAGAGATAGCGGTGTAGTTATTTCCTAGTGTAAAGAGATAGCTTTATAGATATTTCCATGTATATGCAGATAGCTGTGTAGATATTTCCATTTTTATGCAGATAGCGGTGTAGATATTTCCATGTTCAAACAGATAGCGGTGTAGATATTTCCATGTTCATCCATATAGCGGTGTAGATATTTCCATGTTCATCCAGATGGCTGTGTAGCTATTTCCATGTTCATACAGATAGTGGTGTAGATGTTTCCATATTCATACAGATAGCGGTGTAGATATTTCCATGTTCATACAGATTGCGATGATGATATTTCCATATTTATACAGGTTGCAGTGTAGATATTTCCATGTTTATACAGATAGCGGTGTAGGTATTTCCATGTTCATACAGATAGCGGTGTGGATATTTCCATGTTTATACAGATAGCGGTGTAGATATCTCCATCTTAATACAGATGGCGGTGTAGTTATTTATATGTTCATACAGATGGCGGTGCAGATATTTCCATGTTCATACAGATGGCGGTGTAGATATTTCCATGTTTATAGAGATAGCGGTGTACTTATTTCCACGTGTAAAGAGATAGCTGTATAGATATTTCCATGTATATGCAGATAGCTGTGTAGATATTTCCATTTTCATGCAGATAGCGTTGTAGATATTTCCATGTTCAAACAGATAGCGGTGTAGACATTTCCATGTTCATACAGATAGCAGTGTAGATATTTCCATGTTTATAAAGATAGCGGTGAAGATGTATGCATGTTTACACAGATAGCGGTGTAGATATTTCCATGTTCATGCAGATAGCGGTGTAGATATTTCCATGTTCATCCAGATGGCTTTGTAGACATATCCATGTTCATACAGATGGCGGTGAAGATATTTCCATGTTCATACAGATAGCGGTGTAGATATTTCCATGTTCATACAGATTGCGGTGTAGACATTTCCATGTTCATACAGATGGCTGTGTAGATATATCCATGCTCATACAGATGGCAGTGAAGATATTTCCATGTTCATACAGATGGCGGTGTAGATATTTCCATGTTCATACCGTTAGCGGTGCTGATATTTCCATGTTCATACAGGTACCTGTGTAGATATTTCCATGTTTACACAGATAGCAGTGTAGATATTTCTATGTTTATACACATAGCGGTGTAGATATTTCCATGTTTATACAGATAGCGGTGCTGATATTTCCATGTTTATGCAGATAGCGGTGTAGATATCTCCATCTTAATACAGATGGCGGTGTAGATATTTATATGTTCATAAAGATGGCGGTGCAGATATTTCCATGTTCATACAGATGGCCGTGTAGATATTTCCATGTTTATAGAGAGAGCGGTGTAGTTATTTCCATGTGTAAAGGGATAGCTGTGTAGATATTTCCATGTATGTGCAGATAGCTGTGTAGATATTTACATTTTCATGCAGATAGCGGTGTAGATATTTCCATGTACAAACAGATAGCGGGGTAGATATTTCCATGTCCATAAATATATCGGTGTATGTATTTCCATGTTCATACAGATAGCGGTGTAGATATTTCCATGTTCATACAGAAAAAGGTGTAGATATTTCCATGTTTATACAGATAGCGGTGAAGATGTATGCATGTTTACACAGATAGCGGTGTAGATAATTCCATGTTCATCCAGATGGCTGTGTAGATATATCCATGTTCATACAGATAGCGGTGTAGATATTTCCATGTTCATACAGATACCGGTGCAGATATTTCCATGTTCATCCAGATGGCTGTGTAGATATATCCATGTTCATACAGATGGCGGTGAAGATATTTCCATGTTCATACAGATAGCGGTGTAGATATTTCCATGTTCATACAGATAGCGGTGTAGATATTTCCATGTCCATAAATATATCGGTGTATGTATTTCCATGTTCATACAGATAGCGGTGTAGATATTTCCATGTTCATCCAGTTGGCTGTGTAGATATATCCATGTTCATACCGATAGCGGTGCTGATATTTCCACGTTCATACAGGTAACTGTGTAGATATTTCCATGTTTATACAGATAGCGGTGTAGATATTTCCATGTTTATACACATAGCGGTGTAGATATTTCCATGTTTATACTGATAGCGGTGTAGTTATATCCATCTTAATACAGATGGCGGTGTAGATATTTATATGTTCATACAGGTGGCGGTGCAGTTATTTCCATGTTCATACAGATGGCTGTGTAGATATTACCATGTTTATAGAGATAGCGGTGTAGTTATTTCCATGTGTAAAGAGATAGCTGTATAGATATTTCCATGTATATGCAAATAGCTGTGTAGATATTTCCATTTTCATGCAGATAGCTGTGTAGATATTTCCATGTTCAAACAGTTAGCGGTGTAGATATTTCCATGTTCATAAAGATAGCGGTGTAGATATTTCCATGTTTATACAGAAGCGGTGAAGATGTATGCATGTTGACACAGATAGCGGTGTAGATATTTCCATGTTCATCCAGATGGCTGTGTAGATATATCCATGTTCATACAGATGGCGGTGAAGATATTTAAATGTTCATACAGATAGCGGTGTAGATATTTCCATGTTCATATAGATAGCGGTGTAGATATTTCCATGTTCATACAGACAGCGGTGTATGTATCTCCATGTTCATACAGATAGCGGTGTAGATATTTCCATGTTCATCCAGATGGCTGTGTAGATATATCCATGTTCATACAGATAGCGGTGTAGATATTTCCATGTTCATCCAGATGGCTGTGTAGCTATTTCCATGTTCATACAGATAGTGGTGTAGATATATCCATGTTCATACAGATAGCGGTGTAGATATTTCCATTTTCATGCAGATAGCGGTGTACTTATTTCCCTATTCAAACAGTTAGCGGTGTAGATATTTCCATGTTCATAAAGATAGCGGTGTATATATTTCCATGTTTATACAGATAGCGGTGAAGATGTATGCATGTTTACACAGATAGCGGTGTAGATATTTCCATGTATATACAGATAGCGGTGTAGATATTTCCATGTTTATACAGATAGCGGTGTAGATATCTCCTTCTTCATACAGATGGCGGTGTAGATATTTATATGTTCATACAGATAGCGGTGCAGATATGTCCATGTTCATACAGATGGCGGTGTAGATATTTCCATGTTCATACAGATTGCGGTGCAGATATTTCCATGTTCATCCAGATGGCTGTGTAGATATATCCATGTTCATACAGATGGCGGTGAAGATATTTCCATGTTCATACAGATAACGGTGTAGATATTTCCATGTTCATACAGATAGCGGTGTATGTATTTCCATGTTCATACAGATAGCGGTGTATGTATTTCCATGTTCATTCAGATGGCTGTGTAGATATATCCATGTTCATACAGATAGCGGTGTAGATATTTCCATGTTCATCCAGATGGCTGTGTAGCTATTTCCATGTTCATACAGATAGCCGTGTAGTTATTGCCATGTTCATACCGATAACGGTGCTGATACTTCCATGTTTATACAGGTAGCGGTGTACATATTTCCGTGTTTATACAGGTAGCGGTGTAGATATTTCCTTGTTCATACAGATTGCGGTGTAGATATTTCCATGTTCATACAGATAGCGGTGTAGTTATATTCCATGTGTAAAGAGATAGCTGTGTAGATATTTCCATATATATGCAGACAGCTGTGTAGACATTTCCATTTTCATGCAGATAGCGGTTTATATATTTCCCTGTTCAAACAGTTAGCGGTGTAGATATTTACATGTTCATAAAGATAGCAGTGTAGATATTTCCAAGTTTATACAGAAAGCGGTGAAGTTGTATGCAGGTTTACACAGATAGCGGTGTAGATATTTCCATGTTCATCCAGATGGCTCTGTAGATATATCCATGTTCATACAGATAGCGGTGTAGATATTTCCATGTTCATACAGATAGCGGTGCAGATATTTCCATGTTCATCCAGATGGCTGTGTAGATATATCCATGTTCATACAGATAGCGGTGTAGATATTTCCATGTTCATCCAGATGTCTGTGTAGCTATTTCCATGTTCATACAGATAGTGGTGAAAATATTTCCATGTTCATACAGATAGCGGTGTAGATATTTCCATGTTCATACAGATAGCCGTGTAGATATTGCCATGTTCATACCGATAGCGGTGCTGATACTTCCATGTTTATACAGGTAGCGGTGTACATATTTCCGTGTTTATACAGGTAGCGGTGTAGATATTTCCATGTTCATACAGATAGCAGTGTAGATATTTCCATGTTTATACAGATAGCGGTGTAGATATCTCCTTCTTAATACAGATGGCGGTGTAGGTATTTATATGTTCATACAGATGGCGGTGCAGATATTTCCATGTTCATACAGATGGCGGTGTAGATATTTCCATGTTCATACAGATAGCAGTGTGGATATTTCCATGTTTATACAGATAGCGGTGAAGATGTATGCATGTTTACACAGATAGCGGTGTAGATATTTCCATGTTCATACAGATAGCGGTGTAGATATTTCCATGTTCCTCCAGAAGGCTGTGTAGTCACATCCATGTTCATACAGATGGCTGTGAAGATATTTCCATGTTCATACAGATGGCTGTGTAGATATATCCATGTTCATACAGATGGCGGTGAAGATTTTTCCATGTTCATACAGATGGCGGTGTAGATATTTCCATGTTCATACAGATAGCGGTGCTGATATTTCCATGTTTATACAGGTATCAGTGTAGTTATTTCCATGTTTATACAGATAGCAGTGTAGATATTTCCTTGTTTATACACATAGCGGTGTAGATATTTCCATGTTTATACAGATAGCGGTGTAGATATCTCCATCTTAATACAGATGGCGGTGTAGATATTTATATGTTCATACAGATGGCGGTGCAGGTATTTCCATGTTCATACAGATGGCGGTGAAGATATTTCCATGTTCATACAGATGGCGGTGTAGATATTACCATGTTTAGAGAGATAGCGGTGTAGTTATTTCCATGTGTAAAGAGATAGCTGTGTAGATATTTCCATGTATATGCAGATAGCTGTGTAGATATTTCCATTTTCATGCAGATAGCGGTGTAGATATTTCCATGTTTATAAAGATAGCGGTGAAGATGTATGCATGTTTACACAGATAGCGGTGTAGATATTTCCATGTTCATCCAGATGGCTGTGTAGATATATCCATGTTCATCCAGATGGCTGTGTAGATATATCCATGTTCATACAGATGGCAGTGAAGATATTTCCATGTTCATACAGATATCGGTGTAGATATTTCCATGTTCATACAGATAGCGGTGTAGATATTTCCATGTTCCTCCAGAAGGCTGTGTAGTCACATCCATGTTCATACAGATGGCTGTGAAGATATTTCCATGTTCATACAGGTGGCTGTGTAGATATATCCATGTTCATACAGATGGCGGTGAAGATTTTTCCATGTTCATACAGATGGCGGTGTAGATATTTCCATGTTCATACAGATAGCGGTGCTGATATTTCCATGTTTATAAAGGTATCAGTGTAGTTATTTCCATGTTTATACAGATAGCAGTGTAGATATTTCCTTGTTTATACACGTAGCGGTGTAGATATTTCCATGTTTATACAGATAGCGGTGTAGATATCTCCATCTTAATACAGATGGCGGTGTAGATATTTATATGTTCATACAGATGGCGGTGCAGGTATTTCCATGTTCATACAGATGGCGGTGAAGATATTTCCATGTTCATACAGATGGCGGTGTAGATATTACCATGTTTAGAGAGATAGCGGTGTAGTTATTTCCATGTGTAAAGAGATAGCTGTGTAGATATTTCCATGTATATGCAGATAGCTGTGTAGATATTTACATTTTCATGCAGATAGCGGTGTAGATATTTCCATGTTTATAAAGATAGCGGTGAAGATGTATGCATGTTTACACAGATAGCGGTGTAGATATTTCCATGTTCATCCAGATGGCTGTGTAGATATATCCATGTTCATCCAGATGGCTGTGTAGATATATCCATGTTCATACAGATGACAGTGAAGATATTTCCATGTTCATACAGATATCGGTGTAGATATTTCCATGTTCATACAGATAGCGGTGTAGATATTTCCATGTCTATACAGGTAGCGGTGTAGGTATTTCCATGTTTTTACAGATAGCGGTATAGGTATTTCCATGTTTATACAGGTAGCGTTGTAGATATTTCCATGTTTATACAGATAGCGGTGTAGATATCTTCATCTTAATACAGATGGCGGTGTAGATATTTATATGTTCATAAAGATGGCGGTGCAGATATTTCCATGTTCATACAGATGGCCGTGTAGATATTTCCATGTTTATAGAGATAGCGGTGTAGTTATTTCCATGTGTAAAGAGATAGCTGTGTAGATATTTCCATGTATGTGCAGATAGCAGTGTAGATATTTCCATTTTCATGCAGATAGCGGTGTAGATATTTCCATTTTCAAACAGATAGCGGTGTAGACATTTCCATGTTCATACAGATAGCGGTGTAGATATTTCCATGTTTATACAGATAGCGGTGAAGATGTATGCATGTTTACACAGATAGCGGTGTAGATATTTCCATGTTCATACAGAAGAAGGTCTAGATATTTCCATGTTTATACAGATAGCGGTGAAGATGTATGCATGTTTACACAGATAGCGGTGTAGATAATTCCATGTTCATCCAGATGGCTGTGTAGATATATCCATGTTCATACAGATAGCGGTGTAGATATTTCCATGTTCATACAGATAGCGGTGCAGATATTTCCATGTTCATCCAGATGGCTGTGTAGATATATCCATGTTCATACAGATGGCGGTGAAGATATTTCCATGTTCATACAGATAGCTGTGTAGATATTTCCATGTTCATACAGATAGCGGTGTAGATATTTCCATGTTCATACAGACAGCGGTGTACGTATCTCCATGTTCATACAGATAGCGGTGTAGATATTTCCATGTTCATCCAGATGGCTGTGTAGATATTTCCATGTTCATACAGATAGCGGTGTAGATATTTCCATGTTCATACATATAGCGGTGCAGATGTTTCCATGTTCATCCAGATAGCGGTGCAGATATTTCCATGTTCATCCAGATGGCTGTGTAGATATATCCAAGTTCATACAGATGGCGGTGAAGATATTTCCATGTTCATACAGATGGTGGTGTAGATATTTCCATGTTCATACAGATAGCGGTGTAGATATTTCCTTGTTCATACAGATAGCGGTGTTTGTATTTCCATGTTCATACAGATAGCGGTGAAGGCATTTCCATGTTCTTCCAGATGGCTGTGTAGATATTTCCATGTACATACCGATAGCGGTGTAGATATTTCCATGTTCATACAGATAGCAGTGTAGATATTTCCATGTTCATCCTGATGGCTGTGTAGATATATCCATGTTCATACAGATGGCGGTGAAGATATTTCCATGTTCATACAGATAGCAGTGTAGATATTTCCATGTTCATACAGATAGCCGTGCAGATATTGCCATGTTCATACCGATAGCGGTGCTGATACTTCCATGTTTATACAGGTAGCGGTGTACCTATTTCCTTGTTTATACAGATAGCGGTGTAGATATTTCCATGTTCATACAGAAATCGGTGTAGATATTTCCATGTTTATACAGATAGCGTTGAAGATGTATGCATGTTTACACAGATAGCGCTGTAGATAATTCCATGTTCATCCAGATGGCTGTGTAGATATTTCCACTTTCATCCAGATGGCTGTGTAGATATGTCCATGTTCATACAGATGGCGGTGAAGATATTTCCATGTTCATCCAAATGGCTGTGTAGATATTTCCATGTTCATACCAATAGCGGTGTAGATATTTCCATGTTCACACAGATAGCGGTGTAGATATTTCCATGTTCATCCTGATGGCTGTGTAGATATATCCATGTTCATACAGATGGCGGTGAAGATATTTCCATGTTCATACAGATAGCGGTGTAGATATTTCCATGTTCATACAGATAGCCGTGTAGATATTGCCATGTTCATACCGATAGCGGTGCTGATACTTCCATGTTTATACAGGTAGCGGTGTACATATTTCCGTGTTTACACAGATAGCGGTGTAGATATTTCCATGTTCATACAGATGGCGGTGTAGATATTTCCATGTTTGTACAGGTAGCCGTGTAGATATTACCATGTTTATACAGATAGTGGTGTAGATATTTCCATTTTCATACAGATAGCGTTGTAGATATTTCCATGTTTATACAGATAGCGGTGTAGATATCTCCATCTTAATACAGATGGCGGTGTAGATATTTATGTGTTCATACAGATGGCGGTGCACGTATTTCCATGTTCATACAGATGGCGGTGTAGATATTTCCATGTTTATAGAGATAGCGGTGTACTTATTTCCATGTGTAAAGAGATAGCTGTATAGATATTTCCATGTATATGCAGATAGCTGTGTAGATATTTCCATTTTCATGCAGATAGCGGTGTAGATATTTCCATGTTCAAACAGATAGCGGTGTAGATATTTCCATGTTCATACAGATAGCAGTGTAGATATTTCCATGTTTATAAAGATAGCGGTGAAGATGTATGCATGTTTACACAGATAGCGGTGTAGATATTTCCATGTTCATACAGAAAAAGGTGTAGATATTTCCATGTTTATACAGATAGCGGTGAAGATGTATGCATGTTTACACAGATAGCGCTGTAGATAATTCCATGTTCATCCAGATGGCTGTGTAGATATATCCATGTTCATACAGATAGCGGTGTAGATGTTTCCATGTTCATACAGATAGCGGTGCAGATATTTCCATGTTCATCCAGATGGCTGTGTTGATATATCCATGTTCATACAGATGGCTGTGAAGATATTTCCATGTTCATACAGATAGCGGTGTAGATATTTCCATGTTCATACAGATAGCGGTGTAGATATTTCCATGTCCATAAATATATCGGTGTATGTATTTCCATGTTCATACAGATAGCGGTGTAGATATTTCCATGTTCATCCAGTTGGCTGTGTAGATATATCCATGTTCATACCGATAGCGGTGCTGATATTTCCACGTTCATACAGGCAACTGTGTAGATATTTCCATGTTTATACAGATAGCGGTGTAGATATTTCCATGTTTATACACATAGCGGTGTAGATATTTCCATGTTTATACTGATAGCGGTGTAGTTATATCCATCTTAATACAGATGGCGGTGTAGATATTTATATGTTCATACAGGTGGCGGTGCAGTTATTTCCATGTTCATACAGATGGCTGTGTAGATATTACCATGTTTATAGAGATAGCCGTGTAGTTATTTCCATGTGTAAAGAGATAGCTGTATAGATATTTCCATGTATATGCAAATAGCTGTGTATATATTTCCATTTTCATGCAGATAGCGGTGTACATATTTCCCTATTCAAACAGTTAGCGGTGTAGATATTTCCATGTTCATAAAGATAGCGGTGTATATATTTCCATGTTTATACAGATAGCGGTGAAGATGTATGCATGTTTACACAGATAGCGGAGTAGATATTTCCATGTATATACAGATAGCGGTGTAGATATTTCCATGTTTATACAGATAGCGGTGTAGATATCTCCTTCTTCATACAGATGGCGGTGTAGATATTTATATGTTCATACAGATAGCGGTGCAGATATGTCCATGTTCATACAGATGGCGGTGTAGATATTTCCATGTTCATACAGATTGCGGTGCAGATATTTCCATGTTCATCCAGATGGCTGTGTAGATATATCCATGTTCATACAGATGGCGGTGAAGATATTTCCATGTTCATACAGATAGCGGTGTAGATATTTCCATGTTCATACAGATAACGGTGTAGATACTTCCATGTTCATACAGATAGCGGTGTATGTATTTCCATGTTCATACAGATAGCGGTGTAGATATTTCCATGTTCATGCAGATGGCTGTGTAGATATATCCATGTTCATACAGATAGCGGTGTAGATATTTCCATGTTCATCCAGATGGCTGTGTAGCTATTTCCATGTTCATACAGATAGCCGTGTAGTTATTGCCATGTTCATACCGATAACGGTGCTGATACTTCCATGTTTATACAGGTAGCGGTGTACATATTTCCGTGTTTATACAGGTAGCGGTGTAGATATTTCCTTGTTCATACAGATTGCGGTGTAGATATTTCCATGTTCATACAGATAGCGGTGTAGTTATATTCCATGTGTAAAGAGATAGCTGTGTAGATATTTCCATATATATGCAGACAGCTGTGTAGACATTTCCATTTTCATGCAGATAGCGGTTTATATATTTCCCTGTTCAAACAGTTAGCGGTGTAGATATTTCCATGTTCATAAAGATAGCAGTGTAGATATTTCCATGTTTATACAGAAAGCGGTGAAGTTGTATGCATGTTTACACAGATAGCGGTGTAGATATTTCCATGTTCATCCAGATGGCTCTGTAGATATATCCATGTTCATACAGATAGCGGTGTAGATATTTCCATGTTCATACAGATAGCGGTGCAGATATTTCCATGTTCATCCAGATGGCTGTGTAGATATATCCATGTTCATACAGATAGCGGTGTAGATATTTCCATGTTCATCCAGATGGCTGTGTAGCTATTTCCATGTTCATACAGATAGTGGTGAAGATATTTCCATGTTCATACAGATAGCGGTGTAGATATTTCCATGTTCATACAGATAGCCGTGTAGATATTGCCATGTTCATACCGATAGCGGTGCTGATACTTCCATGTTTCTACAGGTAGCGGTGTACATATTTCCGTGTTTATACAGGTAGCGGTGTAGATATTTCCATGTTCATACAGATAGCAATGTAGATATTTCCATGTTTATACAGATAGCGGTGTAGATATCTCCATCTTAATACAGATGGCGGTGTAGATATTTATATGTTCATACAGATGGCGGTGCAGATATTTCCATGTTCATACAGATGGTGCTGTAGATATTTCCATGTTTATAGAGTTAGCGGTGTAGTTATTTCCATGTGCAAAGAGATAGCTGTGTAGATATTTCCATGTATATGCAGATAGCTGTGTAGATATTTCCATTTTCATGCAGATAGCGGTGTAGATATTTCCATGTTCAAACAGATAGCGGTGTAGATATTTCCATGTTCACACAGATAGCGGTGTGGATATTTCCATGTTTATACCGATAGCAGTGAAGATGTATGCATGTTTACACAGATAGCGGTGTAGATATTTCCATGTTCATACAGATAGCGGTGTAGATATTTCCATGTTCATCCAGACGGCTGTGTAGACATATCCATGTTCATACAGATGGCGGTGAAGATATTTTCATGTTCATACAGATGGCTGTGTAGATATATCCATGTTAATACAGATGGCGGTGAAGATTTTTCCATGTTCATACAGATAGCGGTGCTGATATTTCCATGTTTATACAGGTAGCAGTGTAGATATTTCCATGTTTATACTGATAGCGGTGTAGATATTTCCATGTTTATACACATAGCGGTGTAGATATTTCCAAGTTTATACAGATAGCGGTGTAGATATCTCCATCTTAATACAGATGGCGGTGTAGATATTTATATATTCATACTGATGGCGGTACAGATATTTCCATTTTCATACAGATGGCGGTGAAGATATTTCCATGTTCATACAGATGGCGGTGCAGATACTTCCATGTTCATACTGATAGCGGTGCTGATATTTCCATGTTTAAACAGGTAGCGGTGTAGATATTTCCATGTTTATACAGATAGCAGTGTAGATATTTCCATGTTTATACACATAGCGGTGTAGATATTTCCATGTTTATACAGATAGCGGTGTAGATAACTCCATCTTAATACAGATGGCGGTGTAGATATTTATATGTTCATTCAGATGGCTTTGCAGATATTTCCATGTTCATACAGATGGCGGTGTAGATATTTCCATGTTCATACAGATAGCGGTGTAGTTATTTCCATGTGTAAAGAGATAGCTGTGTAGATATTTCCATGTATATGCAGATAGCTGTGTAGACATTTCCATTTACATGCAGATAGCGGTGTATATATTTCCCTGTTCAAACAGTTAGCGGTGCAGATATTTCCATGTTCATAAAGATAGCAGTGTAGATATTTCCATGTTTATGCAGATAGCGGTGAAGATGTATGCATGTTTACACAGATAGCGGTGTAGATATTTCCATGTTCATCCAGATGGCTCTGTAGATATATCCATGTTCATACAGATAGCGGTGTAGATATTTCCATGTTCATACAGATTGCGGTGCAGATATTTCCATGTTCATCCAGATGGCTGTGTAGACATATCCATGTTCATACAGATGGCGGTGAAGATATTTCCATGTTCATACAGATAGCGGTGTAGATATTTCCATGTTCATACAGATAACGGTGTAGATATTTCCATGTTCATACAGATAGCGGTGTATTTATTTCCATGTTCATACAGATAGCGGTGTAGATATTTCCATGTTCATGCAGATGGCTGTGTAGATATATCCATGTTCATACAGATAGCGGTGTAGATATTTCCATGTTCATCCAGATGGCTGTGAAGCTAATTCCATGTTCATACAGATAGCCGTGTAGTTATTGCCATGTTCATACCGATAACGGTGCTGATACTTCCATGTTTATACAGGTAGCGGTGTACATATTTCCGTGTTTATACAGGTAGCGGTGTAGATATTTCCTTGTTCATACAGATTGCGGTGTAGATATTTCCATGTTTATACAGATAGCGGTGTAGATATCTCCTTCTTAATACAGATGGCGGTGTAGATATTTATATGTTCATACAGATGGCGGTGCAGATATTTCCATGTTCATACAGATGGTGGTGTAGATATTTCCATGTTCATACAGATAGCGGTGTGGATATTTCCATGTTTATACAGATAGCGGTGAAGATGTATGCATGTTTACACAGATAGCGGTGTAGATATTTCCATGTTCATACAGATAGCGGTGTAGATATTTCCATGTTCCTCCAGAAGGCTGTGTAGTCACATCCATGTTCATACAGATGGCTGTGAAGATATTTCCATGTTCATACAGATGGCTGTGTAGATATATCCATGTTCATACAGATGGCGGTGAAGATTTTTCCATGTTCATACAGATGGCGGTGTAGATATTTCCATGTTCATACAGATAGCGGTGCTGATATTTCCATGTTTATACAGGTATCAGTGTAGTTATTTCCATGTTTATACAGATAGCAGTGTAGATATTTCCTTGTTTATACACGTAGAGGTGTAGATATTTCCATGTTTATACAGATAGCGGTGTAGATATCTCCATCTTAATACAGATGGCGGTGTAGATATTTATATGTTCATACAGATGGCGGTGCAGGTATTTCCATGTTCATACAGATGGCGGTGAAGATATTTCCATGTTCATACAGATGGCGGTGTAGATATTACCATGTTTATAGATATAGCGGTGTAGTTCTTTCCATGTGTAAAGAGATAGCTGTGTAGATATTTCCATGTATATGCAGATAGCTGTGTAGATATTTCCATTTTCATGCAGATAGCGGTGTAGATATTTCCATGTTTATAAAGATAGCGGTGAAGATGTATGCATGTTTACACAGATAGCGGTGTAGATATTTCCATGTTCATCCAGATGGCTGTGTAGATATATCCATGTTCATCCAGATGGCTGTGTAGATATATCCATGTTCATACAGATGGCAGTGAAGATATTTCCATGTTCATACAGATATCGGTGTAGATATTTCCATGTTTATACAGATAGCGGTGTAGATATTTCCATGTCTATACAGGTAGCGGTGTAGGTATTTCCATGTTTATACAGATAGCGGTGTAGATATTTCCATGTTTATACAGGTAGCGTTGTAGATATTTCCATGTTTATACAGATAGCGGTGTAGATATCTTCATCTTAATGCAGATGGCGGTGTAGATATTTATATGTTCATAATGATGGCGGTGCAGATATTTCCATGTTCATACAGATGGCCGTGTAGATATTTCCATGTTTATAGAGATAGCGGTGTAGTTATTTCCATGTGTAAAGAGATAGCTGTGTAGATATTTCCATGTATGTGCAGATAGCAGTGTAGATATTTCCATTTTCATGCAGATAGCGGTGTAGATATTTCCATTTTCAAACAGATAGCGGTGTAGACATTTCCATTTTCAAACAGATAGCGGTGTAGACATTTCCATGTTCATACAGATAGCGGTGTAGATATTTCCATGTTTATACAGATAGCGGTGAAGATGTATGCATGTTTACACAGATAGCGGTGTAGATATTTCCATGTTCATACAGAAGAAGGTGTAGATATTTCCATGTTTATACAGATAGCGGTGAAGATGTATGCATGTTTACACAGATAGCGGTGTAGATAATTCCATGTTCATCCAGATGGCTGTGTAGATATATCCATGTTCATACAGATAACGGTGTAGATATTTCCATGTTCATACAGATAGCGGTGCAGATATTTCCATGTTCATCCAGATGGCTGTGTAGATATATCCATGTTCATACAGATGGCTGTGAAGATATTTCCATGTTCATACAGATAGCAGTGTAGATATTTCCATGTTCATACAGATACCGGTGTAGATATTTCCATGTTCATACAGATAGCGGTGCAGATATTTCCATGTTCATCCAGATGGCTGTGTAGATATATCCAAGTTCATACAGATGGCAGTGAAGATATTTCCATGTTCATACAGATGGTGGTGTAGATATTTCCATGTTCATACAGATAGCGGTGTAGATATTTCCATGTTCATACAGATAGCGGTGTTTGTATTTCCATGTTCATACAGATAGCGGTGAAGGCATTTCCATGTTCATCCAGATGGCTGTGTAGATATTTCCATGTGCATACCGATAGCGGTGTAGATATTTCCATGTTCATACAGATAGCAGTGTAGATATTTCCATGTTCATCCTGATGGCTGTGTAGATATATCCATGTTCATACAGATGGCGGTGAAGATATTTCCATGTTCATACAGATAGCGGTGTAGATATTTCCATGTTCATACAGATGGCCGTGTAGATATTGCCATGTTCATACCGATAGCGGTGCTGATACTTCCATGTTTATACAGGTAGCGGTGTACATATTTCCGTGTTTATACAGATAGCGGTGTAGATATTTCCATGTTCATACAGATGGCGGTGTAGATATTTCCATGTTTATAGAGATAGCGGTGTAGTAATTTCCATGTGTAAAGAGATAGCTTTGTAGATATTTCCATGTATGTGCAGATAGCTGAGTAGATATTTCCATTTTCATGCAGATAGCGGTGTGGATATTTCCATTTTCAAACAGATAGCGGTGTTGATATTTCCATGTTCATACAGATAGCGGTGTAGATATTTCCATGTTTACACAGATAGCGGTGAAGATGTATTCATGTTTACACAGATAGCGGTGTAGATATTTCCATGTTCATACAGAAAACGGTGTAGATATTTCCATGTTTATACAGATAGCGGTGAAGATGTATGCATCTTTACACAGATAGCGGTGTAGATAATTCCATGTTCATCCAGATGGCTGTGTAGATATTTCCACGTTCATCCAGATGGCTGTGTAGATATATCCATGTTCATACAGATGGCGGTGAAGATATTTCCATATTCATACAGATGGCGGTGTAGATATTTCCATGTTCATACCGATAGCGGTGCTGATATTTCCATGTTCATACAGGTAACTGTGTAGATATTTCCATGTTTATACAGATAGCGGTGTAGATATTTCCATGTTTATTCACATAGCGGTGTAGATATTTCCATGTTTCTACTGATAGCGGTGTAGATATCTCCATCTTAATACAGATGGCGGTGTAGGTATTTATATGTTCATACAGATGGCTGTGCAGTTATTTCCATGTTCATACAGATGACGGTGTAGATATTACCATGTTTATAGAGATAGCGGTGTAGTTATTTCCTTGTGTAAAGAGATAGCTGTATAGTTATTTCCATGTATATGCAGATAGCTGTGTAGATATTTCCATTTTCATGCAGATAGCGGTGTAGATATTTCCATGTTCAAACAGATAGCGGTGTAGATATTTCCATGTTCATACAGATAGCGGTGTAGATATTTCCATGTTCATACAGATAGCAGTGTATGTATTTCCATGTTCATACAGATAGCGGTGTAGATATTTCCATTTTCATGCAGATAGCGGTGTAGATATTTCCCTGTTCAAACAGTTAGCGGTGTAGATATTTCCATGTTCATACAGATAGCGGTGTAGATATTTCCATGTTTATACAGATAGCGGTGAAGATGTATGCATGTTTACACAGATAGCGGTGTAGATAATTCCATGTTCATCCAGATGGCTGTGTAGATATATCCATGTTCATACTGATGGCGATGAAGATATTTCCTTGTTCATACAGATAGCGGTGTAGATATTTGATGTTCATACAGATAGCGGTGTAGATATTTCCATGTTCATACAGACAGCGGTTAATGTATCTCCATGTTCATACAGATAGCGGTGTAGGTATTTCCATGTTCATCCAGATGGCTGTGTAGTTATTTCCATGTTTATAGAGATAGCGGTGTAGTTATTTCCATGTGTAAAGAGATAGCTTTGTAGATCTTTCCAAGTATGTGCAGACAGCTGTGTAGATATTTCCATTTTCATGCAGATAGCGGTGTAGATATTTCCATTTTCAAACAGATAGCGGTGTATGTATTTCCATATTCATACAGATAGCGGTGTAGACATTTCCATGTTCATACAGATAGCGGTGTTGATATTTCCATGTTTATACAGATAGCGGTGAAGATGTATGCATGTTTACACAGATAGCGGTGTAGATATTTCCATGTTCATACAGAAAATGGTGTAGATATTTCCATGTTTATACAGATAGCGTTGAAGATGTATGCATGTTTACACAGATAGCGCTGTAGATAATTCCATGTTCATCCAGATGGCTGTGTAGATATTTCCACGTTCATCCAGATGGCTGTGTAGATATATCCATGTTCACACAGATGGCGGTGAAGATATTTCCATGTTCATCCAAATGGCTGTGTAGATATTTCCATGTTCATACCGATAGCGGTGTAGATATTTCCATGTTCATACAGATAGCGGTGTAGATATTTCCAAGTTCATCCTGATGGCTGTGTAGATATATCCATGTTCATACAGATGGCGGTGAAGATATTTCCATGTTCATACAGATAGCCGTGTAGATATTTCCATGTTCATACAGATAGCCGTGTAGATATTGCCATGTTCATACCGATAGCGGTGCTGATACTTCCATGTTTATACAGGTAGCGGTGTACATATTTCCGTGTTTACACAGATAGCGGTGTAGATATTTCCATGTTCATACAGATGGCGGTGTAGATATTTCCATGTTTACAGAGATAGCGGTGTAGTTATTTCCATGTGTAAAGAGATAGCTTTGTTGATATTTCCATGTATGTGCAGATAGCTGAGTAGATATTTCCATTTTCATGCAGATAGCGGTGTGGATATTTCCATTTTCAAACAGATAGCGGTGTAGATATTTCCATGTTCATACAGGTAGCGGTGTAGATATTTCCATGTTTACACAGATAGCGGTGAAGATGTATGCATGTTTACACAGATAGCGGTGTAGATATTTCCATGTTCATACAGAAAACGGAGTAGATATTTCCATGTTTATACAGATAGCGGTGAAGATGTATGCATCTTTACACAGATAGCGGTGTAGATAATTCCATATTCATACAGATGGCTGTGTAGATATTTCCACGTTCATCCAGATGGCTGTGTAGATATATCCATGTTCATACAGATGGCGGTGAAGATATTTCCATATTCATACAGAAGGCGGTGCAGATATTTCCATGTTCATACCGATAGCGGTGCTGATATTTCCATGTTCATACAGGTAACTGTGTAGATATTTCCATGTTTATACAGATAGCGGTGTAGATATTTCCATGTTTATACACATAGCGGTGTAGATATTTCCATGTTTATACTGATAGCGGTGTAGATAACTCCATCTTAATACAGATGGCGGTGTAGATATTTATATGTTCATACAGATGGCTGTGCAGTTATTTCCATGTTCATACAGATGACGGCGTAGATATTACCATGTTTATAGAGATAGCGGTGTAGTTATTTCCATGTGTAAAGAGATAGCTGTATAGATATTTCCATGTATATTCAGATAGCTGTGTAGATATTTCCATTTTCATGCAGATAGCGGTGTAGATATTTCCATGTTCAAACAGATAGCGGTGTAGATATTTCCATGTTCATACAGATAGCGGTGTAGATATTTCCATGTTCATACAGATAGCGGTGTAGATATTTCCATGTTCATACAGATAGCAGTGTATGTATTTCCATGTTCATACAGATAGCAGTGTAGATATTTCCATTTTCATGCAGATAGCGGTGTAGTTATTTCCCTGTTCAAACAGTTAGCGTTGTAGATATTTCCATGTTCATACAGATAGCGGTGTAGATATTTCCATGTTTATACAGATAGCGGTGAAGATGTATGCATGTTTACACAGATAGCGGTGTAGATAATTCCATGTTCATCCAGATGGCTGTGTAGATATATCCATGTTCATACAGATGGCGGTGAAGATATTTCCTTGTTCATACAGATAGCGGTGTAGATATTTGATGTTCATACAGATAGCGGTGTAGATATTTCCATGTTCATACAGACAGCGGTGAATGTATCTCCATGTTCATACAGATAGCGGTGTAGGTATTTCCATGTTCATCCAGATGGCTGTGTAGATATTTCCATGTTTATAGAGATAGCGGTGTAGTTATTTCCATGTGTAAAGAGATAGCTTTGTAGATATTTCCATGTATGTGCAGACAGCTGTGTAGATATTTCCATTTTCATGCAGATAGCGGTGTAGATATTTCCATTTTCAAACAGATAGCGGTGTATGTATTTCCATGTTCATACAGATAGCGGTGTAGACATTTCCATGTTCATACAGATAGCGGTGTTGATATTTCCATGTTTATACAGATAGCGGTGAAGATGTATGCATGTTTACACAGATAGCGGTGTAGATATTTCCATGTTCATACAGAAAACGGTGTAGATATTTCCATGTTTATACAGATAGCGTTGAAGATGTATGCATGTTTACACAGATAGCGGTGTAGATAATTCCATGTTCATCCAGATGGCTGTGTAGATATTTCCACGTTCATCCAGATGGCTGTGTAGATATATCCATGTTCATACAGATGGCGGTGAAGATATTTCCAAGTTCATACTGATGGCTGTGTAGATATTTCCATGTTCATACCGATAGCGGTGCTGATATTTCCACGTTCATACAGGTAACTGTGTAGATATTTCCATGTTTATACAGATAGCGGTGTAGATATTTCCATGTTTATACACATAATGGTGTAGATATTTCCATGTTTATACTGATAGCGGTGTAGTTATATCCATCTTAATACAGATGGCGGTGTAGATATTTATATGTTCATACAGGTGGTGGTGCAGTTATTTCCATGTTCATTCAGATGGCGGTGTAGATATTACCATGTTTATAGAGATAGCGGTGTAGTTATTTCCATGTGTAAAGAGATAGCTGTATAGATATTTCCATGTATATGCAAATAGCTGTGTAGATATTTCCATTTTCATGCAGATAGCTGTGTAGATATTTCTATGTTCAAACAGTTAGCGGTGTAGATATTTCCATGTTCATAAAGATAGCGGTGTAGATATTTCCATGTTTATACAGATAGCGGTGAAGATGTATGCATGTTGACACAGATAGCGGTGTAGATATTTCCATGTTCATCCAGATGGCTGTGTAGATATATCCATGTTCATACAGATGGCGGTGAAGATATTTCCATGTTCATACAGATAGCGGTGTAGATATTTCCATGTTCATACAGATAGCGGTGTAGATATTTCCATGTTCATACAGACAGCGGTGTATGTATCTCCATGTTCATACAGATAGCGGTGTAGATATTTCCATATTTATACAGGTAGCGGTGTCGATATTTCCATGTTCATACAGATAGCGGTGTAGATATTTCCATGTTCATAAAGATAGCGGTGCAGATATTTCCATGTTCATCCAGATAGCGGTGCAGAAATTTCCATGTTCATCCAGATGGCTGTGTAGATATATCCATGTTCATACAGATGGCGGTGAAGATATTTCCATGTTCATACAGATAGCGGTGTAGATATTTCCATGTTCATACAGATAGCGGTGTAGATATTTCCATGTTCATAGAGATAGCGGTGTATGTATTTCCATGTTCATACAGATAGCGGTGTAGATAATTCCATATTCATCCAGATGGCTGTGTAGATATTTCCATGTTCATACAGATAGCGGTGTAGATATTTCCATGTTCATACAGATAGCGGTGTAGATATTTCCATGTTCATTCAGATTGCCGTGTTGATATTGCCACGTTCATACCGATAGCGGTGCTGATACCTCCATTTTTATACGGGTAGCGGTGTACATATTTCCGTGTTTATACAGATAGCGGTGTAGATATTTCCATGTTCATACAGATGGCGGTGTAGATATTTCCATGTTTATAGAGATAGCGGTGTAGTTATTTCCATGTGTAAAGAGATAGCTGTGTAGATATTTCCATGTATATGCAGATAGCTGTGTAGATATTTCCATTTTCATGCAGATAGCGGTGTAGATATTTCCATGTTCAAACAGTTAGCGGTGTAGATATTTCCATGTTCATAAAGATAGCGGTGTAGATATTTCCATGTTTATACAGATAGCGGTGAAGATGTATGCATGTTTACACAGATAGCGGTGTAGATATTTCCATGTTCATCCAGATGGCTGTGTAGATATATCCATGTTCATACAGATGGCGGTGAAGATATTTCCATGTTCATACAGATAGCGGTGTAGATATTTCCATGTTCATACAGATAGCGGTATAGATATTTCCATGTTCATACAGACAGCGGTGTATGTATCTCCATGTTCATACAGATAGCGGTGTAGATATTTCCATGTTTATACAGGTAGCGGTGTAGCTATTTCTATGTTAATACAGATAGCGGTGTAGATATTTCCATGTTCATACAGATAGCGGTGCAGATATTTCCATGTTCATCCAGATAGCGGTGCAGATATTTCCATGTTCATCCAGATGGCTGTGTAGATGTATCCATGTTCATACAGATGGCGGTGAAGATATTTCCATGTTCATATAGATAGCGGTGTAGATATTTCCATGTTCATACAGATAGCGGTGTAGATATTTCCATGTTCATACAGATAGCGGTGTATGTATTTCCATGTTCATACAGATAGCGTTGTAGACATTTCCATGTTCATCCAGATGGCTGTGTAGATATTTCCATGTTCATACAGATAGCGGTGTAGGTATTTCCATGTTCATACAGATAGCGGTGTAGATGTTTCGATGTTCATCCTGATGGCTGTGTAGATATATCCATGTTCATACAGATGGCGGTGAAGATATTTCCATGTTCATACAGATAGCGGTGTAGATATTTCCATGTTCATACAGATAGCCGTGTTGATATTGCCAAGTTCATACCGATAGCAGTGCTGATACTTCCATGTTTATACAGGTAGCGGTGTACATATTTCCGTGTTTATACAGATAGCGGTGTAGGTATTTCCATGTTCATACAGATGGCGGTGTAGATATTTCCATGTTTATAGAGATACCGGTGTAGTTATTTCCATGTGTAAAGAGATAGCTGTGTAGATATTTCCATGTATATGCAGATAGCTGTGTAGATATTTCCATTTTCATGCAGATAGCGGTGTGGATATTTCCATGTTTATACAGATAGCGGTGTAGATATCTCCATCTTAATACAGATGGCGGTGTAGATATTTATATGTTCATACAGATAGCAGTGCTGATATTTCCATGTTTATACAGGTAGCCGTGTAGATAATTCCATGTTCATACAGATAGCGGTGTAGATATTTCCATGTTCATACAGATGGCGGTGAAGATATTTCCATGTTCATACAGATAGCGGTGTACATATTTCCTTGTTCATACAGATAGTGGTGTAGATATTTCCATGTTCATACAGATAGAGGGGCTGATATTTCCATGTTCATACAGATAGCGGTGCTGATATTTCCGTGTTTATACAGGTAGCGGTGTAGATATTTCCATGTTTATACAGATAGCGGTGTAGATATTTCCATGTTTATACAGATAGCGGTGTAGATATCTCCATCTTAATACAGATGGCGGTGTAGATATTTATATGTTCATACAGATGGCGGTGCAGATATTTCCATGTTCATACAGATGGCGGTGTAGATATTACCATGTTTATAGAGATAGCGGTGTAGTTATTTCCATGTGTAAAGAGATAGTTGTATAGATATTTCCATGTATATGCAGATAGCTGTGTAGATATTTCCATTTTCATGCAGATAGCGGTGTAGATATTTCCATGTTCAAACAGATAGCGGTGTAGATATTTCCATGTTCATACAGATAGCGGTGTAGATATTTCCATGTTCATCCAGATGGCTGTGCAGCTATTTCCATGTTCATACAGATAGTGGTGTAGATATTTCCATATGCATACCGAGAGCGGTGTAGATATTTCCATGTTCATACAGATTGCGGTGCTGATATTTCCATGTTTATACAGGTAGCAGTGTAGATATTACCATGTTTATACAGATAGTGGTGTAGATATTTCCATGTTCATACAGATAGCGTTGTAGATATTTCCATGTTTATACAGATAGCGGTGTAGATATCTCCATCTTAATACAGATGGTGGTGTAGATATTTATGTGTTCATACAGATGGCGGTGCAGGTATTTCCATGTTCATACAGATGGCGGTGTAGTTATTTCCATGTTTATAGAGATAGCGGTGTACTTATTTCCATGTGTAAAGAGATAGCTGTATAGATATTTCCATGTATATGCTGATAGCTGTGTAGATATTTCCATTTTCATGCAGATAGCGGTGTAGATATTTCCATGTTCAAACAGATAGCGGTGTTGATATTTCCATGTTCATACAGATAGCAGTGTAGATATTTCCATGTTTATAAAGATAGCGGTGAAGATGTATGCATGTTTACACAGATAGCGGTGTAGATATTTCCATGTTCATACAGATAGCGGTGTAGATATTTCCATGTTCATACAGATGGCTTTGTAGACATATCCATGTTCATACAGATGGCGGTGAAGATATTTCCATGTTCATACAGATAGCGGTGTAGATATTTCCATGTTCATACAGATGGCTGTGTAGCTATTTCCATGTTCATACAGATAGTGATGTAGATATTTCCATGTTCATACAGATAGCGGTGTAGATATTTCCATGTTCCTACAGAATGCGGTGCTGATATTTCCATGTTTATACAGGTAGTGGTGTAGATATTTCCATGATTATACAGATAGCAGTGTAGATATTTCGGTGTTTATACAGATAGCGGTGTAGATATTTCCATGTCTATACAGATAGCGGTGTAGATATCTCCATCTTTATACAGATGGTGGTGTAGATATTTATATGTTCATACATATGGCGGTGCAGATATTTCCATGTTCATACAGATTGCGGTGTAGATATTACCATGTTTATAGAGATAGAGGTGTAGTTATTTCCTTGTGTAAAGAGATAGCTTTATAGATATTTCCATGTATATGCAGATAGCTGTGTAGATATTTCCATTTTTATGCAGATAGCGGCGTAGATATTTCCATGTTCAAACAGATAGCGGTGTAGATATCTCCATGTTCATCCATATAGCGGTGTAGATATTTCCATGTTCATCTAGATGGCTGTGTAGCTATTTCCATGTTCATACAGATAGTGGTGTAGATGTTTCCATATTCATACAGATAGCGGTGTAGATATTTCCATGTTCATACAGATTGCGATGTTGATATTTCCATATTTATACAGGTTGAAGTGTAGATATTTCCATGTTTATACAGATAGCGGTGTAGGTATTTCCATGTTCATACAGATAGCGGTGTGGATATTTCCATGTTTATACAGATAGCGGTGTAGATATCTCCATCATAATACAGATGGCGGTATAGTTATTTATATGTTCATACAGATGGCGGTGCAGATATTTCCATGTTCATACAGATGGCGGTGTAGATATTTCCATGTTTATAGAGATAGCGGTGTACTTATTTCCATGTGTAAAGAGATAGCTGTATAGATATTTCCATGTATATGCAGATAGCTGTGTAGATATTTCCATTTTCATGCAGATAGCGTTGTAGATATTTCCATGTTCAAACAGATAGCGGTGTAGATATTTCCATGTTCATACAGATAGCAGTGTAGATATTTCCATGTTTATAAAGATAGCGGTGAAGATGTATGCATGTTTACACAGATAGCGGTGTAGATATTTCCATGTTCATGCAGATAGCGGTGTAGATATTTCCATGTTCATCCAGATGGCTTTGTAGACATATCCTTGTTCATACAGATGGCGGTGAAGATATTTCCATGTTCATACAGATAGCGGTGTAGATATTTCCATGTTCATACATATTGCGGTGTAGACATTTCCATGTTCATACAGATGGCTGTGTAGATATATCCATGCTCATACAGATGGCAGTGAAGATATTTCCATGTTCATACAGATGGCGGTGTAGATATTTCCATGTTCATACCGTTAGCGGTGCTGATATTTCCATGTTCATGCAGGTAGCTGTGTAGATATTTCCATGTTTACACAGATAGCAGTGTAGATATTTCTATGTTTATACAAATAGCGGTGTAGATATTTCCATGTTTACACAGATAGCGGTGCTGATATTTCCATGTTTATGCAGATAGCGGTGTAGATATCTCCATCTTAATACAGATGGCGGTGTAGATATTTATATGTTCATAAAGATGGCGGTGCAGATATTTCCATGTTCATACAGATGGCCGTGTAGATATTTCCATGTTTATAGAGAGAGCGGTGAAGTTATTTCCATGTGTAAAGGGATAGCTGTGTAGATATTTCCATGTATGTGCAGATAGCTGTGTAGATATTTACATTTTCATGCAGATAGCGGTGTAGATATTTCCATGTTCAAACAGATAGCGGTGTAGATATTTCCATGTTCATACAGATAGCGGTGTAGATATTTCCATGTTTATACAGATAGCGGTGAAGATGTATGCATGTTTACACAGATAGCGGTGTAGATATTTCCATGTTCATACAGAAAAAGGTGTAGATATTTCCATGTTTATACAGATAGCGGTGAAGATGTATGCATGTTTACACAGATAGCGGTGTAGATAATTCCATGTTCATCCAGATGGCTGTGTAGATATATCCATGTTCATACAGATAGCGGTGTAGATATTTCCATGTTCATACAGATACCGTTGCAGATATTTCCATGTTCATCCAGATGGCTGTGTAGATATATCCATGTTCATACAGATGGCGGTGAAGATATTTCCATGTTCATACAGATAGCGGTGTAGATATTTCCATGTTCATACAGATAGCGGTGTAGATATTTCCATGTCCATAAATATATCGGTGTATGTATTTCCATGTTCATACAGATAGCGGTGTAGATATTTCCATGTTCATCCAGTTGGCTGTGTAGATATATCCATGTTCATACAGATGGCGGTGAAGATATTTCCATGTTCATACCGATAGCAGTGCTGATATTTCCACGTTCATACAGGTAACTGTGTAGATATTTCCATGTTTATACAGATAGCGGTGTAGATATTTCCATGTTTATACACATAGCGGTGTAGATATTTCCATGTTTATACTGATAGCGGTGTAGTTATATCCATCTTAATACAGATGGCGGTGTAGATATTTATATGTTCATACAGGTGGCGGTGCAGTTATTTCCATGTTCATACAGATGGCTGTGTAGATATTACCATGGTTATAGAGATAGCGGTGTAGTTATTTCCATGTGTAAAGAGATAGCTGTATAGATATTTCCATGTATATGCAAATAGCTGTGTAGATATTTCCATTTTCATGCAGATAGCTGTGTAGATATTTCCATGTTCAAACAGTTAGCGGTGTAGATATTTCCATGTTCATAAAGATAGCGGTGTAGATATTTCCATGTTTATACAGAAGCGGTGAAGATGTATGCATGTTGACACAGATAGCGGTGTAGATATTTCCATGTTCATCCAGATGGCTGTGTAGATATATCCATGTTCATACAGATGGCGGTGAAGATATTTCCATGTTCATACAGATAGCTGTGTAGATATTTCCATGTTCATATAGATAGCGGTGTAGATATTTCCATGTTCATACAGACAGCGGTGTATGTATCTCCATGTTCATACAGATAGCGGTGTAGATATTTCCATGTTCATCCAGATGGCTGTGTAGATGTATCCATGTTCATACAGATAGCGGTGTAGATATTTCCATGTTCATCCAGATGGCTGTGTAGATATATCCATGTTCATACAGATAGCGGTTTAGATATTTCCATTTTCATGCAGATAGCGTTGTACATATTTCCCTATTCAAACAGTTAGCGGTGTAGATATTTCCATGTTCATAAAGATAGCGGTGTATATATTTCCATGTTTATACAGATAGCGGTGAAGATGTATGCATGTTTACACAGATAGCGGTGTAGATATTTCCATGTATATACAGATAGCGGTGTAGATATTTCCATGTTTATACAGATAGCGGTGTAGATATCTCCTTCTTCATACAGATGGCGGTGCAGATATTTATATGTTCATACAGATAGCGGTGCAGATATGTCCATGTTCATACAGATGGCGGTGTAGATATTTCCATGTTCATACAGATTGCGGTGCAGATATTTCCATGTTCATCCAGATGGCTGTGTAGATATATCCATGTTCATACAGATGGCGGTGAAGATATTTCCATGTTCATACAGATAGCGGTGTAGATATTTCCATGTTCATACAGATAACGGTGTAGCTATTTCCATGTTCATACAGATAGCGGTGTATGTATTTCCATGTTCATACAGATAGCGGTGTAGATATTTCCATGTTCATGCAGATGGCTGTGTAGATATATCCATGTTCATACAGATAGCGGTGTAGATATTTCCATGTTCATCCAGATGGCTGTGTAGCTATTTCCATGTTCATACAGATAGCCGTGTAGTTATTGCCATGTTCATACCGATAACGGTGCTGATACTTCCATGTTTATACAGGTAGCGGTGTACATATTTCCGTGTTTATACAGGTAGCGGTGTAGATATTTCCTTGTTCATACAGATTGCGGTGTAGATATTTCCATGTTCATACAGATAGCGGTGTAGTTATATTCCATGTGTAAAGAGATAGCTGTGTAGATATTTCCATATATATGCAGACAGCTGTGTAGACATTTCCATTTTCATGCAGATAGCGGTTTATATATTTCCCTGTTCAAACAGTTAGCGGTGTAGATATTTCCATGTTCATAAAGATAGCAGTGTAGATATTTCCATGTTTATACAGAAAGCGGTGAAGTTGTATGCATGTTTACACAGATAGCGGTGTAGATATTTCCATGTTCATCCAGATGGCTCTGTAGATATATCCATGTTCATACAGATAGCGGTGTAGATATTTCCATGTTCATACAGATAGCGGTGCAGATATTTCCATGTTCATCCAGATGGCTGTGTAGATATATCCATGTTCATACAGATAGCGGTGTAGATATTTCCATGTTCATCCAGATGGCTGTGTAGCTATTTCCATGTTCATACATATAGTGGTGAAGATATTTCCATGTTCATACAGATAGCGGTGTAGATATTTCCATGTTCATACAGATAGCCGTGTCGATATTGCCATGTTCATACCGATAGCGGTGCTGATACTTCCATGTTTATACAGGTAGCGGTGTACATATTTCCGTGTTTATACAGGTAGCGGTGTAGATATTTCCATGTTCATACAGATAGCGGTGTAGATATTTCCATGTTTATACAGATAGCGGTGTAGATATCTCCTTCTTAATACAGATGGCGGTGTAGATATTTATATGTTCATACAGATGGCGGTGCAGATATTTCCATGTTCATACAGATGGTGGTGTAGATATTTCCATGTTTATAGAGATAGCGGTGTAGTTATTTCCATGTGCAAAGAGATAGCTGTGTAGATATTTCCATGTATATGCAGATAGCTGTGTAGATATTTCCATTTTCATGCAGATAGCGGTGTAGATATTTAAATGTTCAAACAGATAGCGGTGTAGATATTTCCATGTTCACACAGATAGCGGTGTGGATATTTCCATGTTTATACAGATGGCAGTGAAGATGTATGCATGTTTACACAGATAGCGGTGTAGATATTTCCATGTTCATACAGATAGCGGTGTAGATATTTCCATGTTCATCCAGACGGCTGTGTAGACATATCCATGTTCATACAGATGGCGGTGAAGATATTTTCATGTTCATACAGATGGCTGTGTAGATATATCCATGTTCATACGGATGGCGGTGAAGATTTTTCCATGTTCATACAGATGGCGGTGTAGATATTTCCATGTTCATACAGATAGCGGTGCTGATATTTCCATGTTTATACAGGTAGCAGTGTAGATATTTCCATGTTTATACAGATAGCGGTGTAGATATTTCCATGTTTATACACATAGCGGTGTAGATATTTCCAAGTTTTTACAGATAGCGGTGTAGATATCTCCATCTTAATACAGATGGCGGTGTAGATATTTATATATTCATACTGATGGCGGTGCAGATATTTCCATTTTCATACAGATGGCGGTGAAGATATTTCCATGTTCATACAGATGGCGGTGCAGATACTTCCATGTTCATACTGATAGCGGTGCTGATATTTCCATGTTTAAACAGGTAGCGGTGTAGATATTTCCATGTTTATACAGATAGCAGTGTAGATTTTTCCATGTTTATACACATAGCGGTGTAGATATTTCCATGTTTATACAGATAGCGGTGTAGATAACTCCATCTTAATACAGATGGCGGTGTAGATATTTATATGTTCATTCAGATGGCGGTGCAGATATTTCCATGTTCATACAGATGGCGGTGTAGATATTACCATGTTCATACAGATAGCGGTGTAGTTATTTCCATGTGTAAAGAGATAGCAGTGTAGATATTTCCATGTATATGCAGATAGCTGTGTAGACATTTCCATTTACATGAAGATAGCGGTGTATATATTTCCCTGTTCAAACAGTTAGCGGTGCAGATATTTCCATGTTCATAAAGATAGCAGTGTAGATATTTCCATGTTTATGCAGATAGCGGTGAAGATGTATGCATGTTTACACAGATAGCGGTGCAGATATTTCCATGTTCATCCAGATGGCTCTGTAGATATATCCATGTTCATACAGATAGCGGTGTAGATATTTCCATGTTCATACAGATTGCGGTGCAGATATTTCCATGTTCATCCAGATGGCTGTGTAGATATATCCATGTTCATACAGATGGCGGTGAAGATATTTCCATGTTCATACAGATAGCAGTGTAGATATTTCCATGTTCATACAGATAACGGTGTAGATATTTCCATGTTCATACAGATAGCGGTGTATGTATTTCCATGTTCATACAGATAGCGGTGTAGATATTTCCATGTTCATGCAGATGGCTGTGTAGATATATCCATGTTCATACAGATAGCGGTGTAGATATTTCCATGTTCATCCAGATGGCTGTGTAGCTAATTCCATGTTCATACAGATAGCCGTGTAGTTATTGCCATGTTCATACTGATAACGGTGCTGATACTTCCATGTTTATACAGGTAGCGGTGTACATATTTCCGTGTTTATAACAGGTAGCGGTGTAGATATTTCCTTGTTCATACAGATTGCGGTGTAGATATTTCCATGTTTATACAGATAGCGGTGTAGATATCTCCTTCTTAATACAGATGGCGGTGTAGATATTTATATGTTCATACAGATGGCGGTGCAGATATTTCCATGTTCATACAGATGGTGGTGTAGATATTTCCATGTTCATACAGATAGCGTGTGGATATTTCCATGTTTATACAGATAGCGGTGAAGATGTATGCATGTTTACACAGATAGCGGTGTAGATATTTCCATGTTCATACAGATAGCGGTGTAGATATTTCCATGTTCCTCCAGAAGGCTGTGTAGTCACATCCATGTTCATACATATGGCTGTGAAGATATTTCCATGTTCATACAGATGGCTGTGTAGATATATCCATGTTCATACAGATGGCGGTGAAGATTTTTCCATGTTCATACAGATGGCGGTGTAGATATTTCCATGTTCATACAGATAGCGGTGCTGATATTTCCATGTTTATACAGGTATCAGTGTAGTTATTTCCATGTTTATACAGATAGCAGTGTAGATATTTCCTTGTTTATACACGTAGCGGTGTAGATATTTCCATGTTTATACAGATAGCGGTGTAGATATCTCCATCTTAATACAGATGGCGGTGTAGATATTTATATGTTCATACAGATGGCGGTGCAGGAATTTCCATGTTCATACAGATGGCGGTGAAGATATTTCCATGTTCATACAGATGGCCGTGTAGATATTACCATGTTTATAGAGATAGCGGTGTAGTTATTTCCATGTGTAAAGAGATAGCTGTGTAGATATTTCCATGTATATGCAGATAGCTGTGTAGATATTTCCATTTTCATGCAGATAGCGGTGTAGATATTTCCATGTTTATAAAGATAGCGGTGAAGATGTATGCATGTTTACACAGATAGCGGTGTAGATATTTCCATGTTCATCCAGATGGCTGTGTAGATATATCCATGTTCATCCAGATGGCTGTGTAGATATATCCATGTTCATACAGATGGCAGTGAAGATATTTCCATGTTCATACAGATATCGGTGTAGATATTTCCATGTTCATACAGATAGCGGTGTAGATATTTCCATGTCTATACAGGTAGCGGTGTAGGTATTTCCATGTTTATACAGATAGCGGTGTAGATATTTCCATGTTTATACAGGTAGCGTTGTAGATATTTCCATGTTTATACAGATAGCGGTGTAGATATCTTCATCTTAATACAGATGGCGGTGTAGATATTTATATGTTCATAAAGATGGCGGTGCAGATATTTCCATGTTCATACAGATGGCCGTGTAGATATTTCCATGTTTATAGAGATAGCGGTGTAGTTATTTCCATGTGTAAAGAGATAGCTGTGTAGATATTTCCATGTATGTGCAGATAGCAGTGTAGATATTTCCATTTTCATGCAGATAGCGGTGTAGATATTTCCATTTTCAAACAGATAGCAGTGTAGACATTTCCATGTTCATACAGATAGCGGTGTAGATATTTCCATGTTTATACAGATAGCGGTGAAGATGTATGCATGTTTACACAGATAGCGGTGTAGATATTTCCATGTTCATACAGAAGAAGGTATAGATATTTCCATGTTTATACAGATAGCGGTGAAGATGTATGCATGTTTACACAGATAGCGGTGTAGATAATTCCATGTTCATCCAGATGGCTGTGTAGATATATCCATGTTCATACAGATAGCGGTGTAGATATTTCCATGTTCATACAGATAGCGGTGCAGATATTTCCATGTTCATCCAGATGGCTGTGTAGATATATCCATGTTCATACAGATGGCGGTGAAGATATTTCCATGTTCATACAGATAGCGGTGTAGATATTTCCATGTTCATACAGATAGCGGTGTAGATATTTCCATGTTCATACAGACAGCGGTGTACGTATCTCCATGTTCATACAGATAGCGGTGTAGATATTTCCATGTTCATCCAGATGGCTGTGTAGATATTTCCATGTTCATACAGATAGCGGTGTAGATATTTCCATGTTCATACATATAGCGGTGCAGATGTTTCCATGTTCATCCAGATAGCGGTGCAGATATTTCCATGTTCATCCAGATGGCTGTGTAGATATATCCAAGTTCATACAGATGGCGGTGAAGATATTTCCATGTTCATACAGATGGTGGTGTAGATATTTCCATCTTCATACAGATAGCGGTGTAGATATTTCCATGTTCATACAGATAGCGGTGTTTGTATTTCCATGTTCATACAGATAGCGGTGAAGGCATTTCCATGTTCATCCAGATGGCTGTGTAGATATTTCCATGTGCATACCGATAGCGGTGTAGATATTTCCATGTTCATACAGATAGCAGTGTAGATATTTCCATGTTCATCCTGATGGCTGTGTAGATATATCCATGTTCATACAGATGGCGGTGAAGATATTTCCATGTTCATACAGATAGCGGTGTAGATATTTCCATGTTCATACAGATAGCGGTGCTGATACTTCCATGTTTATACAGGTAGCGGTGTACATATTTCCTTGTTTATACAGATAGCGGTGTAGATATTTCCATGTTCATACAGATGGCGGTATAGATATTTCCATGTTTATAGAGATAGCGGTGTAGTAATTTCCATGTGTAAAGAGATAGCTTTGTAGATATTTCCATGTATGTGCAGATAGCTGAGTAGATATTTCCATTTTCATGCAGATAGCGGTGTGGATATTTCCATTTTCAAACAGATAGCGGTGTTGATATTTCCATGTTCATACAGATAGCGGTGTAGATATTTCCATGTTTACACTGATAGCGGTGAAGATGTATGCATGTTTACACAGATAGCGGTGTAGATATTTCCATGTTCATACAGAAAACGGTGTAGATATTTCCATGTTTATACAGATAGCGTTGAAGATGTATGCATGTTTACACAGATAGCGGTGTAGATAATTCCATGTTCATCAAGATGGCTGTGTGGATATTTCCACGTTCATCCAGATGGCTGTGTAGATATATCCATGTTCATACAGATGGCGGTGAAGTTATTTCCATATTCATACAGATGGCGGTGTAGATATTTCCATGTTCATACCGATAGCGGTGCTGATATTTCCATGTTCATACAGGTAACTGTGTAGATATTTCCATGTTTATACAGATAGCGGTGTAGATATTTCCATGTTTATTCACATAGCGGTGTAGATATTTCCATGTTTATACTGATAGCGGTGTAGATATCTCCATCTTAATACAGATGGCGGTGTAGGTATTTATATGTTCATACAGATGACTGTGTAGTTATTTCCATGTTCATACAGATGACGGTGTAGATATTACCATGTTTATAGAGATAGCGGTGTAGTTATTTCCATGTGTAAAGAGATAGCTGTATAGTTATTTCCATGTATATGCAGATAGCTGTGTAGATATTTCCATTTTCATGCAGATAGAGGTGTAGATATTTCCATGTTCAAACAGATAGCGGTGTAGATATTTCCATGTTCATACAGATAGCGGTGTAGATATTTCCATGTTCATGCAGATAGCGGTGTAGATATTTCCATGTTCATACAGATAGCAGTGTATCTATTTCCATGTTCATACAGATAGCGGTGTAGATATTTCCATTTTCATGCAGATAGCGGTGTAGATATTTCCCTGTTCAAACAGTTAGCGGTGTAGATATTTCCATGTTCTTACAGATAGCGGTGTAGATATTTCCATGTTTCTACAGTTAGCGGTGAAGTTGTATGCATGTTTACACAGATAGCGGTGTAGATAATTCCATGTTCATCCAGATGGCTGTGTAGATATATCTATGTTCATACAGATGGCGGTGAAGATATTTCCTTGTTCATACAGATAGCGGTGTAGATATTTGATGTTCATACAGATAGCGGTGTAGATATTTCCATGTTCATACAGACAGCGGTGAATGTATCTCCATGTTCATACAGATAGCGGTGTAGGTATTTCCATGTTCATCCAGATGGCTGTGTAGTTATTTCCAAGTTTATAGAGATAGCGGTGTAGTTATTTCCATGTGTAAAGAGATAGCTTTGTAGATATTTCCAAGTATGTGCAGACAGCTGTGTAGATATTTCCATTTTCATGCAGATAGCGGTGTAGATATTTCCATTTTCAAACAGATAGCGGTGTATGTATTTCCATGTTCATACAGAAAACGGTGTAGATATTTCCATGTTTATACAGATAGCGTTGAAGATGTATGCATGTTTACACAGATAGCGCTGATAGATAATTCCATGTTCATCCAGATGGCTGTGTAGATATTTCCACGTTCATCCAGATGGCTGTGTAGATATATCCATGTTCATACAGATGGCGGTGAAGATATTTCCATGTTCATCCAAATGGCTGTGTAGATATTTCCATGTTCATACCAATAGCGGTGTAGATATTTCCATGTTCATACAGATAGCGGTGTAGATATTTCCATGTTCATCCTGATGGCTGTGTAGATATATCCATGTTCATACAGATGGCGGTGAAGATATTTCCATGTTCATACAGATAGCGGTGTAGATATTTCCATGTTCATACAGATAGCGGTGCAGATATTTCCATGTTCATCCAGATGGCTGTGTAGATATATCCATGTTCATACAGATAGCGGTGTAGATATTTCCATGTTCATCCAGATGGCTGTGTAGCTATTTCCATGTTCATACATATAGTGGTGAAGATATTTCCATGTTCATACAGATAGCGGTGTAGATATTTCCATGTTCATACAGATAGCCGTGTCGATATTGCCATGTTCATACCGATAGCGGTGCTGATACTTCCATGTTTATACAGGTAGCGGTGTACATATTTCCGTGTTTATACAGGTAGCGGTGTAGATATTTCCATGTTCATACACATAGCGGTGTAGATATTTCCATGTTTATACAGATAGCGGTGTAGATATCTCCTTCTTAATACAGATGGCTGTGTAGATATTTATATGTTCATACAGATGGCGGTGCAGATATTTCCATGTTCATACAGATGGTGGTGTAGATATTTCCATGTTTATAGAGATAGCGGTGTAGTTATTTCCATGTGCAAAGAGATAGCTGTGTAGATATTTCCATGTATATGCAGATAGCTGTGTAGATATTTCCATTTTCATGCAGATAGCGGTGTAGATATTTAAATGTTCAAACAGATAGCGGTGTAGATATTTCCATGTTCACACAGATAGCGGTGTGGATATTTCCATGTTTATACAGATGGCAGTGAAGATGTATGCATGTTTACACAGATAGCGGTGTAGATATTTCCATGTTCATACAGATAGCGGTGTAGATATTTCCATGTTCATCCAGACGGCTGTGTAGACATATCCATGTTCATACAGATGGCGGTGAAGATATTTTCATGTTCATACAGATGGCTGTGTAGATATATCCATGTTCATACAGATGGCGGTGAAGATTTTTCCATGTTCATACAGATGGCGGTGTAGATATTTCCATGTTCATACAGATAGCGGTGCTGATATTTCCATGTTTATACAGGTAGCAGTGTAGATATTTCCATGTTTATACAGATAGCGGTGTAGATATTTCCATGTTTATACACATAGCGGTGTAGATATTTCCAAGTTTTTACAGATAGCGGTGTAGATATCTCCATCTTAATACAGATGGCGGTGTAGATATTTATATATTCATACTGATGGCGGTGCAGATATTTCCATTTTCATACAGATGGCGGTGAAGATATTTCCATGTTCATACAGATGGCGGTGCAGATACTTCCATGTTCATACTGATAGCGGTGCTGATATTTCCATGTTTAAACAGGTAGCGGTGTAGATATTTCCATGTTTATACAGATAGCAGTGTAGATATTTCCATGTTTATACACATAGCGGTGTAGATATTTCCATGTTTATACAGATAGCGGTGTAGATAACTCCATCTTAATACAGATGGCGGTGTAGATATTTATATGTTCATTCAGATGGCGGTGCAGATATTTCCATGTTCATACAGATGGCGGTGTAGATATTACCATGTTCATACAGATAGCGGTGTAGTTATTTCCATGTGTAAAGAGATAGCAGTGTAGATATTTCCATGTATATGCAGATAGCTGTGTAGACATTTCCATTTACATGAAGATAGCGGTGTATATATTTCCCTGTTCAAACAGTTAGCGGTGCAGATATTTCCATGTTCATAAAGATAGCAGTGTAGATATTTCCATGTTTATGCAGATAGCGGTGAAGATGTATGCATGTTTACACAGATAGCGGTGTAGATATTTCCATGTTCATCCAGATGGCTCTGTAGATATATCCATGTTCATACAGATAGCGGTGTAGATATTTCCATGTTCATACAGATTGCGGTGCAGATATTTCCATGTTCATCCAGATGGCTGTGTAGATATATCCATGTTCATACAGATGGCGGTGAAGATATTTCCATGTTCATACAGATAGCAGTGTAGATATTTCCATGTTCATACAGATAACGGTGTAGATATTTCCATGTTCATACAGATAGCGGTGTATGTATTTCCATGTTCATACAGATAGCGGTGTAGATATTTCCATGTTCATGCAGATGGCTGTGTAGATATATCCATGTTCATACAGATAGCGGTGTAGATATTTCCATGTTCATCCAGATGGCTGTGTAGCTAATTCCATGTTCATACAGATAGCCGTGTAGTTATTGCCATGTTCATACTGATAACGGTGCTGATACTTCCATGTTTATACAGGTAGCGGTGTACATATTTCCGTGTTTATACAGGTAGCGGTGTAGATATTTCCTTGTTCATACAGATTGCGGTGTAGATATTTCCATGTTTATACAGATAGCGGTGTAGATATCTCCTTCTTAATACAGATGGCGGTGTAGATATTTATATGTTCATACAGATGGCGGTGCAGATATTTCCATGTTCATACAGATGGTGGTGTAGATATTTCCATGTTCATACAGATAGCGGTGTGGATATTTCCATGTTTATACAGATAGCGGTGAAGATGTATGCATGTTTACACAGATAGCGGTGTAGATATTTCCATGTTCATACAGATAGCGGTGTAGATATTTCCATGTTCCTCCAGAAGGCTGTGTAGTCACATCCATGTTCATACATATGGCTGTGAAGATATTTCCATGTTCATACAGATGGCTGTGTAGATATATCCATGTTCATACAGATGGCGGTGAAGATTTTTCCATGTTCATACAGATGGCGGTGTAGATATTTCCATGTTCATACAGATAGCGGTGCTGATATTTCCATGTTTATACAGGTATCAGTGTAGTTATTTCCATGTTTATACAGATAGCAGTGTAGATATTTCCTTGTTTATACACGTAGCGGTGTAGATATTTCCATGTTTATACAGATAGCGGTGTAGATATCTCCATCTTAATACAGATGGCGGTGTAGATATTTATATGTTCATACAGATGGCGGTGCAGGAATTTCCATGTTCATACAGATGGCGGTGAAGATATTTCCATGTTCATACAGATGGCCGTGTAGATATTACCATGTTTATAGAGATAGCGGTGTAGTTATTTCCATGTGTAAAGAGATAGCTGTGTAGATATTTCCATGTATATGCAGATAGCTGTGTAGATATTTCCATTTTCATGCAGATAGCGGTGTAGATATTTCCATGTTTATAAAGATAGCGGTGAAGATGTATGCATGTTTACACAGATAGCGGTGTAGATATTTCCATGTTCATCCAGATGGCTGTGTAGATATATCCATGTTCATCCAGATGGCTGTGTAGATATATCCATGTTCATACAGATGGCAGTGAAGATATTTCCATGTTCATACAGATATCGGTGTAGATATTTCCATGTTCATACAGATAGCGGTGTAGATATTTCCATGTCTATACAGGTAGCGGTGTAGGTATTTCCATGTTTATACAGATAGCGGTGTAGATATTTCCATGTTTATACAGGTAGCGTTGTAGATATTTCCATGTTTATACAGATAGCGGTGTAGATATCTTCATCTTAATACAGATGGCGGTGTAGATATTTATATGTTCATAAAGATGGCGGTGCAGATATTTCCATGTTCATACAGATGGCCGTGTAGATATTTCCATGTTTATAGAGATAGCGGTGTAGTTATTTCCATGTGTAAAGAGATAGCTGTGTAGATATTTCCATGTATGTGCAGATAGCAGTGTAGATATTTCCATTTTCATGCAGATAGCGGTGTAGATATTTCCATTTTCAAACAGATAGCAGTGTAGACATTTCCATGTTCATACAGATAGCGGTGTAGATATTTCCAAGTTTATACAGATAGCGGTGAAGATGTATGCATGTTTACACAGATAGCGGTGTAGATATTTCCATGTTCATACAGAAGAAGGTATAGATATTTCCATGTTTATACAGATAGCGGTGAAGATGTATGCATGTTTACACAGATAGCGGTGTAGATAATTCCATGTTCATCCAGATGGCTGTGTAGATATATCCATGTTCATACAGATAGCGGTGTAGATATTTCCATGTTCATACAGATAGCGGTGCAGATATTTCCATGTTCATCCAGATGGCTGTGTAGATATATCCATGTTCATACAGATGGCGGTGAAGATATTTCCATGTTCATACAGATAGCGGTGTAGATATTTCCATGTTCATACAGATAGCGGTGTAGATATTTCCATGTTCATACAGACAGCGGTGTACGTATCTCCATGTTCATACAGATAGCGGTGTAGATATTTCCATGTTCATCCAGATGGCTGTGTAGATATTTCCATGTTCATACAGATAGCGGTGTAGATATTTCCATGTTCATACATATAGCGGTGCAGATGTTTCCATGTTCATCCAGATAGCGGTGCAGATATTTCCATGTTCATCCAGATGGCTGTGTAGATATATCCAAGTTCATACAGATGGCGGTGAAGATATTTCCATGTTCATACAGATGGTGGTGTAGATATTTCCATCTTCATACAGATAGCGGTGTAGATATTTCCATGTTCATACAGATAGCGGTGTTTGTATTTCCATGTTCATACAGATAGCGGTGAAGGCATTTCCATGTTCATCCAGATGGCTGTGTAGATATTTCCATGTGCATACCGATAGCGGTGTAGATATTTCCATGTTCATACAGATAGCAGTGTAGATATTTCCATGTTCATCCTGATGGCTGTGTAGATATATCCATGTTCATACAGATGGCGGTGAAGATATTTCCATGTTCATACAGATAGCGGTGTAGATATTTCCATGTTCATACAGATAGCGGTGCTGATACTTCCATGTTTATACAGGTAGCGGTGTACATATTTCCTTGTTTATACAGATAGCGGTGTAGATATTTCCATGTTCATACAGATGGCGGTATAGATATTTCCATGTTTATAGAGATAGCGGTGTAGTAATTTCCATGTGTAAAGAGATAGCTTTGTAGATATTTCCATGTATGTGCAGATAGCTGAGTAGATATTTCCATTTTCATGCAGATAGCGGTGTGGATATTTCCATTTTCAAACAGATAGCGGTGTTGATATTTCCATGTTCATACAGATAGCGGTGTAGATATTTCCATGTTTACACTGATAGCGGTGAAGATGTATGCATGTTTACACAGATAGCGGTGTAGATATTTCCATGTTCATACAGAAAACGGTGTAGATATTTCCATGTTTATACAGATAGCGTTGAAGATGTATGCATGTTTACACAGATAGCGGTGTAGATAATTCCATGTTCATCAAGATGGCTGTGTAGATATTTCCACGTTCATCCAGATGGCTGTGTAGATATATCCATGTTCATACAGATGGCGGTGAAGTTATTTCCATATTCATACAGATGGCGGTGTAGATATTTCCATGTTCATACCGATAGCGGTGCTGATATTTCCATGTTCATACAGGTAACTGTGTAGATATTTCCATGTTTATACAGATAGCGGTGTAGATATTTCCATGTTTATTCACATAGCGGTGTAGATATTTCCATGTTTATACTGATAGCGGTGTAGATATCTCCATCTTAATACAGATGGCGGTGTAGGTATTTATATGTTCATACAGATGACTGTGTAGTTATTTCCATGTTCATACAGATGACGGTGTAGATATTACCATGTTTATAGAGATAGCGGTGTAGTTATTTCCATGTGTAAAGAGATAGCTGTATAGTTATTTCCATGTATATGCAGATAGCTGTGTAGATATTTCCATTTTCATGCAGATAGCGGTGTAGATATTTCCATGTTCAAACAGATAGCGGTGTAGATATTTCCATGTTCATACAGATAGCGGTGTAGATATTTCCATGTTCATGCAGATAGCGGTGTAGATATTTCCATGTTCATACAGATAGCAGTGTATCTATTTCCATGTTCATACAGATAGCGGTGTAGATATTTCCATTTTCATGCAGATAGCGGTGTAGATATTTCCCTGTTCAAACAGTTAGCGGTGTAGATATTTCCATGTTCTTACAGATAGCGGTGTAGATATTTCCATGTTTCTACAGTTAGCGGTGAAGTTGTATGCATGTTTACACAGATAGCGGTGTAGATAATTCCATGTTCATCCGGATGGCTGTGTAGATATATCTATGTTCATACAGATGGCGGTGAAGATATTTCCTTGTTCATACAGATAGCGGTGTAGATATTTGATGTTCATACAGATAGCGGTGTAGATATTTCCATGTTCATACAGACAGCGGTGAATGTATCTCCATGTTCATACAGATAGCGGTGTAGGTATTTCCATGTTCATCCAGATGGCTGTGTAGTTATTTCCAAGTTTATAGAGATAGCGGTGTAGTTATTTCCATGTGTAAAGAGATAGCTTTGTAGATATTTCCAAGTATGTGCAGACAGCTGTGTAGATATTTCCATTTTCATGCAGATAGCGGTGTAGATATTTCCATTTTCAAACAGATAGCGGTGTATGTATTTCCATGTTCATACAGAAAACGGTGTAGATATTTCCATGTTTATACAGATAGCGTTGAAGATGTATGCATGTTTACACAGATAGCGCTGTAGATAATTCCATGTTCATCCAGATGGCTGTGTAGATATTTCCACGTTCATCCAGATGGCTGTGTAGATATATCCATGTTCATACAGATGGCGGTGAAGATATTTCCATGTTCATCCAAATGGCTGTGTAGATATTTCCATGTTCATACAAATAGCGGTGTAGATATTTCCATGTTCATACAGATAGCGGTGTAGATATTTCCATGTTCATCCTGATGGCTGTGTAGATATATCCATGTTCATACAGATGGCGGTGAAGATATTTCCATGTTCATACAGATAGCGGTGTAGATATTTCCATGTTCATACAGATAGCCGTGTAGATATTGCCATGTTCATACCGATAGCGGTGCTGATACTTCCATGTTTATACAGGTAGCGGTGTACATATTTCCGTGTTTACACAGATAGCGGTGTAGATATTTCCATGTTCATACAGATGGCGGTGTAGATATTTCCATGTTTGTACAGGTAGCAGTGTAGATATTACCATGTTTATACAGATAGTGGTGTAGATATTTCCATTTTCATACAGATAGCGTTGTAGATATTTCCATGTTTATACAGATAGCGGTGTAGATATCTCCATCTTAATACAGATGGCGGTGTAGATATTTATGTGTTCATACAGATTGCGGTGCACGTATTTCCATGTTCATACAGATGGCGGTGTAGATATTTCCATGTTTATAGAGATAGCGGTGTACTTATTTCCATGTGTAAAGAGATAGCTGTATAGATATTTCCATGTGTATGCAGATAGCTGTGTAGATATTTCCATTTTCATGCAGATAGCGGTGTAGATATTTCCATGTTCAAACAGATAGCGGTGTAGATATTTCCATGTTCATACAGATAGCAGTGTAGATATTTCCATGTTTATAAAGATAGCGGTGAAGATGTATGCATGTTTACACAGATAGCGGTGTAGATATTTCCATGTTCATACAGTTAGCGGTGTAGATATTTCCATGTTCATACAGATGGCTTTGTAGACATATCCATGTTCATACAGATGGCGGTGAAGATATTTCCATGTTGATACAGATAGCGGTGTAGATATTTCCGTGTTCATAGAGATGGCTGTGTAGCTATTTCCATGTTAATACAGATAGTGATGTAGATATTTCCATGTTCATACAGATAGCGGTGTAGATATTTCCATGTTCCTACAGATTGTGGTGCTGATATTTCCATGTTTATACAGGTAGCGGTGTAGATATTTCCATGATTATACAGATAGCAGTGTAGATATTTCGGTGTTTATACAGATAGCGGTGTAGATATTTCCATGTTTATACAGATAGCGGTGTAGATATCTCCATCTTAATACAGATGGTGGTGTAGATATTTATATGTTCATACAGATGGCGGTGCAGATATTTCCATGTTCATACAGATTGCGGTGTAGATATTACCATGTTTATAGAGATAGCGGTGTAGTTATTTCCTTGTGTAAAGAGATAGCTTTATAGATATTTCCATGTATATGCAGATAGCTGTGTAGATATTTCCATTTTTATGCAGATAGCGGTGTAGATATTTCCATGTTCAAACAGATAGCGGTGTAGATATTTCCATGTTCATCCATATAGCGGTGTAGATATTTCCATGTTCATCCAGATGGCTGTGTAGCTATTTCCATGTTCATACAGATAGTGGTGTAGATGTTTCCATATTCATACAGATAGCGGTGTAGATATTTCCATGTTCGTACAGATTGTGATGTTGATATTTCCATATTTATACAGGTTGAAGTGTAGATATTTCCATGTTTATACAGATAGAGGTGTAGTTATTTCCATGTTCATACAGATAGCGGTGTGGATATTTCCATGTTTATACAGATAGCGGTGTAGATATCTCCATGTTAATACACATGGCGGTGTAGTTATTTATATGTTCATACAGATGGCGGTGCAGATATTTCCATGTTCATACAGATGACCGTGTAGATATTTCCATGTTTATAGAGATAGCGGTGTACTTATTTCCATGTGTAAAGAGATAGCTGTATAGATATTTCCATGTATATGCAGATAGCTGTGTAGATATTTCCATTTTCATGCAGATAGCGTTGTAGATATTTCCATGTTCAAACAGATAGCAGTGTAGACATTTCCATGTTCATACAGATAGCAGTGTAGATATTTCCATGTTTATAAAGATAGCGGTGAAGATGTATGCATGTTTACACAGATAGCGGTGTAGATATTTCCATGTTCATGCAGATAGCGGTGTAGATATTTCCATGTTCATCCAGATGGCTTTGTAGACATATCCATGTTCATACAGATGGCGGTGAAGATATTTCCATGTTCATACATATAGCGGTGTAGATATTTCCATGTTCATACAGATAGCGGTGTAGATATTTCCATGTTCATATAGATAGCGGTGTAGATATTTCCATGTTCATGAAGATAGTGGTGTAGATATCTCCATCTTAATACAGATGGCGGTGTAGATATTTAAATGTTCATACAGATGGCGGTGCAGATATTTCCATGTTCGTACAGATGGCGGTGTAGATATTTCCATGTTCATACAGATAGCGGTGTAGTTATTTCCATGTGTAAAGAGATAGCTGTGTAGATATTTCCATGTATAAGCAGATAGCTGTGTAGATATTTCCGTTTTCAGGCAGATAGCGGTGTATGTATTTCCCTGTTCAAACAGTTAGCGGTGTAGATATTTCCATGTACATAAAGATAGCGGTGTAGATATTAACATGTTCATCCACATGGCTGTGTAGATATATCCATGTTCATCCTGATGGCTGTGTAGATATTTCCATGTTCATACAGATAGCGGTGTAGATATTTCCATGTTCATACAGATAGCGGTGTAGATATTTCCATATTCATCCAGATGGCTGTGTAGATATATCCGTGTTCATACAGATGGCGGTGAAGATATTTCCATGTTCATACAGATGGCGTTGTAGATATTTCCATGTTCATACAGATAGCCGTGTAGATATTGCCATGTTCATACCGATAGCGGTGCTGATACTTCCATGTTTATACAGGTAGCGGTGTACATATTTCCGTGTTTATACAGGTAGCGGTGTAGATATTTCCATGTTCATACAGATAGCGGTGTAGATATTTGCATGTTTATACAGATAGCGGTGTAGATATCTCCTTCTTAATACAGACGGCGGTGTAGATATTTATATGTTCATACAGATGGCGGTGCAGATATTTCCATGTTCATACAGATGGCGGTGAAGATATTTCCATGTTCATACAGATGGCGGTGTAGATACTTCCATGTTCATACTGATAGCGGTGCTGATATTTCCATGTTTATGCAGGTAGCGGTGTAGATATTTCCATGTTTATACAGATAGCAGTGTAGATATTTCCATGTTTATACACATAGCGGTGTAGATATTTCCATGTTTATACTGATAGCGGTGTATATATCTCCATCTTAATACAGATGGCGGTGTAGATATTTATATGTTCATTCAGATGGCGGTGCACATATTTCCATGTTCATACAGATGGCGGTGTAGATATTTCCATGTTCATACAGTTAGCGGTGTAGTTATTTCCATGTGTAAAGAGATATCTGTGAAGATATTTCCACGTATATGCAGATAGCTGTGTAGACATTTCCATTTTCATGCAGATAGCGGTGTATATATTTCCCTGTTCAAACAGTTAGCGGTGTAGATATTTCCATGTTCATAAAGATAGCAGTGTAGATATTTCCATGTTTATACAGATAGCGGTATAGATATCTCCTTCTTAATACAGATGGCGGTGTAGATATTTATATGTTCATACAGACGGCAGTGCAGATATTTCCATGTTCATACAGATGGCGGTGTAGATATTTCCATGTTTATAGAGATAGCGGTGTAGTTATTTCCATGTGCAAAGAGATAGCTGTGTAGATATTTCCATGTATATGCAGATAGCTTTGTAGATATTTAAATTTTCATGTAGATAGCGGTGTAGATATTTCCATGTTCAAACAGATAGCGGTGTAGATATTTCCATGTTCATACAGATAGCGGTGTGGATATTTCCATGTTTTTACAGATAGCGGTGAAGATGAATGCATGTTTACACAGATAGCGGTGTAGATATTTTCATGTTCATACAGATAGCGGTGTAGATATTTCCATGTTCATCCAGACGGCTGTGTAGACATATCCATGTTCATACAGATGGCGGTGAAGATGTTTCCATGTTCATACAGATGGCTGTGTAGATATATCCATGTTCATACAGATGGCGGTGAAGATTTTTCCATGTTCATACAGATGGCGGTGTAGATATTTCCATGTTCATACAGATAGCGGGGCTGATATTTCCATGTTTATACAGGTAGCAGTGTAGATATTTCCATGTTTATACAGATAGCGGTGAAGATATTTCCATGTTTATACCCATAGCGGTGTAGATATTTCCATGTTTATACAGATAGCGGTGTAGATATCTCCATCTTAATACAGATGGCGGTGTATATATTTATATGTTCATACAGATGGCGGTGCAGATATTCCCATGTTCATACAGATGGCGGTGAAGATATTTCCATGTTCATACAGATGGCGGTGTAGATACTTCCGTGTTCATACTGATAGCGGTGCTGATATTTCCATGTTTATACAGGTAGCGGTGTAGATATTTCCATGTTTATACAGATGGCGGTGTAGGTATTTCCATGTTTAAACACATAGCGGTGTAGATATTTCCATGTTTATGCAGATAGTGGTGTAGATATCTCCATCTTAATACAGATGGCGGTGTAGATATTTAAATGTTCATACAGATGGCGGTGCAGATATTTCCATGTTCATACAGATGGCGGTGTAGATATTTCCATGTTCATACAGATAGCGGTGTAGTTATTTCCATGTGTAAAGAGATAGCTGTGTAGATATTTCCATGTATAAGCAGATAGCTGTGTAGATATTTCTGTTTTCATGCAGATAGCGGTGTATGTGTTTCCCTGTTCAAACAGTTAGCGGTGTAGATATTTCCATGTACATAAAGATAGCGGTGTAGATATTTCCATGTTCATCCACATGGCTGTGTAGATATATCCATGTTCATACAGATGGCGGTGAAGAGATTTCCATGTTCATACAGATAGCGGTGCTGATATTTCCATGTTCATACAGATAGCGGTGTATGTATTTCCATGTTCATACAGATAGCGGTGTAGATATATCCATGTTCATCCTGACGGCTGTGTAGATATTTCCATGTTCATACAGATAGCGGTGTAGATATTTCCAAGTTCATACAGATAGCGGTGTAGATATTTCCATGTTCATCCAGATGGCTGTGTAGATATATCCATGTTCATACAGATGGCGGTGAAGATATTTCCATGTTCATACAGGTGGCGTTGTAGATATTTCCATGTTCATACAGATAGCTGTGAAGATATTGCCATGTTCATACCGATAGCGGTGCTGATACTTCCATGTTTATACAGGTAGCGGTGTACATATTTCCGTGTTTATACAGGTAGCGGTGTAGATATTTCCATGTTCATACAGATAGCGGTGTAGATATTTCCATGTTTATACAGATAGCATTGTAGATATCTCCTTCTTAATACAGATGGCGGTGTAGATATTTATATGTTCATACAGATGGCGGTGCAGATATTTCCATGTTCATACAGATGGTGGTGTAGATATTTCCATGTTTATAGAGGTAGCGGTGTAGTTATTTCCATGCGCAAAGAGATAGCTGTGTAGATATTTCTATATATATGCAGATAGCTGTGTAGATATTTCCATTTTCATGCAGATAGCGGTGTAGATATTTCCATGTTCAAACAGATAGCGGTGTAGATATTTCCATATTCATACAGATAGCGGTGTGGATATTTCCATGTTTATACAGACAGCGGTCAAGATGTATGCATGTTTACACAGATAGCGGTGTAGATATTTCCATGTTCATACAGATAGCGGTGTAGATATTTCCATGTTCATCCAGACGGCTGTGTAGACATATCCATGTTCATACAGATGGCGGTGAAGATATTTCCATGTTCATACAGATGGCTGTGTAGATATATCCATGTTCATACAGATGGCGGAGAAGGTTTTTTCAATGTTCATACAGATTCCGGTGTACATATTTCCATGTTCATACAGATAGCGGTGCTGATATTTCCATGTTTATACAGGTAGCAGTGTAGATATTTCCATGTTTATACAGATAGCGGTGTAGATATTTCCATGTTTATACACATAGTGGTATAGATATTTCCATTTTTATACAGATAGCGGTGTAGATATCTCCATCTTAATACAGATGGCGGTGTAGATATTTATATGTTCATACAGATGGCGGTGCAGATATTTCCATGTTCATACAGATGGCGGTGAAGATATTTCCATGTTCATACAGATGGCGGTGTAGATACTTCCATGTTCATACTGATAGCGGTGCTGAAATTTCCATGTTTATACAGGTAGCGGTGTAGATATTTCCATGTTTATACAGATAGCAGTGTAGGTATTTCCATGTTTATACACATAGCGGTGTAGATATTTCCATGTTTATACAGATAGCGGTGTAGATATCTCCATCTTAATACAGATGGTGGTGTAGATATTTATATGTTCATTCAGATGGCGGTGCATATATTTCCATGTTCATACAGATGGCGGTGTAGATATTTCCATGTTCATACAGATAGCGGTGTAGTTATTTCCATGTGTAAAGAGATAGCTGTGTAGATATTTCCATGTATATGCAGATAGCTTTGTAGACATTTCCATTTTCATGCAGATAGCGGTGTATATATTTCCCTGTTCAAGCAGTTAGCGGTGTAGATATTTCCATGTTCATAAAGATAGCAGTGTAGATATTTCCATGTTTATACAGATAGCGGTGAAGATGTATGCATGTTTACACAGATAGCTGTGTAGATATTTCCATGTTCATCCAGATGGCTGTGTAGATATATCCATGTTCATACAGATAGCGGTGTAGATATTTCCATGTTCATACAGTTAGCGGTGCAGATATTTCCATGCTCATCCAGATGGCTGTGTAGCTATATCCATGTTCATACAGATGGCGGTGAAGATATTTCCATGTTCATACAGATGGCGGTGTAGATATTTCCATGTTCATACAGATAGCGGTGTAGATATTTCCATGTTCATACAGATAGCGGTGTATGTATTTCCATGTTCATACAGATAGCGGTGTAGATATTTCCATGTTCATCCAGATGCCTGTGTACCTATTTCCATGTTCATACAGATAGCGGTGTAGATATTTCCATGTTCATACAGATGGCGGTGTAGATATTTCCATGTTCATACAGATAGCGGTGTAGACATTTCCATTTTAATGCAGATAGCGGTGTATATATTTCCCTGTTCAAACAGTTAGCGGTGTAGATATTTCCATGTTCATGAAGATAGCAGTGTTGATATTTCCTTGTTTATACAGATAGCGGTGAAGATGTATGCATGTTTACACAGATAGCAGTGTAGATATTTCCATGTTCATCCAGATGGCTGTGTAGATATATCCATGTTCATACAGATAGCGGTGTAGATATTTCCATCTTCATACAGATAGCGGTGTAGATATTTCCATGTTCATACAGATAGCGGTGTAGATATTTCCATGTTCATACAGATAGCGGTGTATGTATTTCCATGTTCATACAGATAGCTTTGTAGATATTTCCATGTTCATCCAGATGGCTGTGTAGATATATCCATGTTCATACAGATAGCGCTGAAGATATTTCCATGTTCATCCAGAAGGCTGTGTAGCTATTTCCATGTTCATACAGATAGTGGTGTCGATATTTCCATGTTCATACAGATAGCGGTGTAGATATTTCCATGTTCATACAGATAGCCGTGTATATATTGCCATGTTCATACCGATAGCAGTGCTGATACTTCCATGTTTATACAGGTAGCGGTGTACACATTTCCGTGTTTATACAGGTAGCGGTGTAGATATTTCCATGTTCATACAGATAGCGGTGTAGCTATTTCCTTGTTCATACAGATAGCGGTGTAGATATCTCCTTCTTAATACAGATGGCGGTGTAGATATTTATATGTTCATACAGATGGCGGTGCAGATATTTCCATGTTCATACAGATGGTGGTGTAGATATTTCCATGTTTATAGAGATAGCGGTGTAGTTATTTCCATGGGCAAAGAGAAAGCTGTGTAGATATTTCCATGTATATGCAGATAGCTGTGTAGATATTTCCATTTTCATGCAGATAGCGGTGTAGATATTTCCATGTTCAAACAGATAGCGGTGTAGATATTTCCATGTTCATACAGATAGCGGTGTGGATATTTCCATGTTTATACAGATAGCGGTGAAGGTGTATGCATGTTTACACAGGTAGCGGTGTAGATATTTCCATGTTCATACAGATAGCGGTGTAGATATTTCCATGTTCATCCAGACGGCTGTGTAGACATATCCATGTTCATATAGATGGCGGTGAAGATATTTCCATGTTCATACAGATGGCTGTGTAGATATATCCAGGTTCATAGAGATGGCGGTGAAGATTTTTCCATGTTCATACAGAAGCGGTGTAGATATTTCCATGTTCATACAGATAGCGGTGCTGATATTTCCATGTTTATACAGGTAGCAGTGTAGATATTTCCATGTTTATACAGATAGCGGTGTTGATATTTCCATGTTTATATACATAGCGGTGTAGATATTTCCATGTTTATACAGATAGCGTGTAGATATCTTCATCTTAATACAGATGGCGGTGTAGATATTTATATGTTCATACAGATGGCGGTGCAGATATTTCCATGTTCATACAGATGGCGGTGAAGATATTTCCATGATCATACAGATGGCGGTGTAGATAGTTCCATGTTCATACTGATAGCGGTGCTGATATTTCCATGTTTATACAGATAGCGGTGCAGATATTTCCATTTTAATACAGATGGCGGTGTAGATATTTATATGTTCATTCAGATGGCAGTGGAGATATTTCCATGTTCATACAGATGGCGGTGTAGATATTTCCATGTTCATACAGATAGCGGTGTAGTTATATTCCATGTGTAAAGAGATAGCTGTGTAGATATTTCCATGTATATGCAGACAGCTGTGTAGATATTTCCATTTTCATGCAGATAGCGGTGTAGATATTTCCATGTTCAAACAGATAGCGGTGTAGATATTTCCATGTTCATTCAGATAGCGGTGTGGATATTTCCATGTTTATACAGATAGCAGCGAAGATGTATGTATGTTTACACAGATAGCGGTGTAGATATTTCCATGTTCATACAGATAGTGGTGTAGATATTTCCATGTTCATCCAGACGGCTGTGTAGACATATGCTTGTTCATACAGATGGCGGTGAAGATATTTTCATGTTCATACAGATGGCTGTGTAGATATATCCATGTTCATACAGATGGCGGTGAAGATATTTCCATGTTCATACAGATAGCGGTGTAGATATTTCCATGTTCATACTGATAGCGGTGTATGTATTTCCATGTTCATACAGATAGCAGTGTAGATATTTCTATGTTCATCCAGATGGCTGTGTAGATATATCCATGTTCATACAGATAGCCGTGTAGATATTTCCATGTTCATACAGATAGCGGTGTAGATATTTCCATGTTCATACAGATAGCGGTGTAGATATTTCCATGTTCATACAGATAGCCGTGTAGATATTGCCATGTTCATACCGATAGCGGTGCTGATACTTCCATGTTTATACGGGTAGCGGTGTACATATTTCCGTGTTTATACAGGTAGCGGTGTAGATATTTCCATGTTCATACAGATAGCGGTGTAGATATTTCCATGTTTATACAGATAGCGGTGTAGATATCTCCTTCTTAATACAGATGGCGGTGTAGATATTTATATGTTCATACAGATGGCGGTGCAGATATTTCCATGTTCATACAGATGGCGGTGTAGATATTTCCATGTTCATACAGATAGCGGTGTAGTTATTTCCATGTGTAAAGAGATAGCTGTGTAGATATTTCCATGTATATGCAGATAGCTGTGTAGACATTTCCATTTTCATGCAGATAGCGGTGTATATATTTCCCTGTTCAAACAGTTATCGGTGTAGATATTTCCATATTCATAAAGATAGCAGTGTAGATATTTCCATGTTCATACAGATAGCAGTGTAGTTATTTCCATGTGTAAAGAGATAGCTGTGTAGATATTTCCATGTATATGCAGATAGCTGTGTAGACATTTCCATTTACATGCAGATAGCCGTGTATATATTTCCCTGTTCAAACAGTTAGCGGTGCAGATATTTCCATGTTCATAAAGATAGCAGTGTAGATAATTCCATGTTTATACAGATAGCGGTGAAGATGTATGCATGTTTACACAGATAGCGGTGTATATATTTCCATGTTCATCCAGATGGCTGTGTAGATATATCCATGTTCATACAGATAGCAGTGTAGATATTTCCATGTTCATACAGATAGCGGTGCAGATATTTCCATGTTCATCCAGATGGCTGTGTAGATATATCCATGTTCATAAAGATGGCGGTGAAGATATTTCCATGTTCATACAGATAGCGGTGTAGATATTTCCATGTTCATACAGATAGCGGTGTAGATATTTCCATGTTCATACTGATAGCGGTGTATGTATTTCCATGTTCATACAGATAGCAGCGTAGATATTTCCATGTTCATCCAGATGGCTGTGTAGATATATCCATGTTCATACAGATAGCGGTGTAGATATTTCCATGTTCATCCAGATGGCCGTGTAGCTATTTCCATGTTCATACAGATAGTGGTGTAGATATTTCCATGTTCATACAGATAGCGGTGTAGATATTTCCATGTTCATACAGATAGCCGTGTAGATATTGCCATGTTCATACCGATAGCGGTGCTGATACTTCCATGTTTATACGGGTAGCGGTGTACATATTTCCGTGTTTATACAGGTAGCGGTGTAGATATTTCCATGTTCATACAGATAGCGGTGTAGATATTTCCAAGTTTATACAGATAGCGGTGTAGATATCTCCTTCTTAATACAGATGGCGGTGTAGATATTTATATGTTCATACAGATGGTGGTGCAGATATTTCCATGTTCATACAGATGGCGGTGTAGATATTTCCATGTTCATACAGATAGCGGTGTAGTTATTTCCATGTGTAAAGAGATAGCTGTGTAGATATTTCCATGTATATGCAGATAGCTGTGTAGACATTTCCATTTTCATGCAGATAGCGGTGTATATATTTCCCTGTTCAAACAGTTATCGGTGTAGATATTTCCATGTTCATAAAGATAGCAGTGTAGATATTTCCATGTTCATACAGATAGCAGTGTAGTTATTTCCATGTGTAAAGAGATAGCTGTGTAGATATTTCCATGTATATGCAGATAGCTGTGTAGACATTTCCATTTACATGCAGATAGCGGTGTATATATTTCCCTGTTCAAACAGTTAGCGGTGCAGATATTTCCATGTTCATAAAGATAGCAGTGTAGATAATTCCATGTTTATACAGATAGCGGTGAAGATGTATGCATGTTTACACAGATAGCGGTGTATATATTTCCATGTTCATCCAGATGGCTGAGTAGATATATCCATGTTCATACAGATAGCGGTGTAGATATTTCCATGTTCATACAGATAGCGGTGCAGATATTTCCATGTTCATCCAGATGGCTGTGTAGATATATCCATGTTCATACAGATGGCGGTGAAGATATTTCCAAGTTCATACAGATAGCGGTGTAGATATTTCCATGTTCATACAGATAGCGGTGTAGATATTTCCATGTTCATACAGATAGCGGTGTATGTGTTTCCATGCTCATACAGATAGCAGTGTAGATATTTCCATGTTCATCCAGATGGCTGTGTAGATATATCCATGTTCATACAGATAGCGGTGCAGATATTTCCATGTTCATCCAGATGGCTGTGTAGATATATCCATGTTCATACAGATAGCGGTGTAGATATTTCCATGTTCATCCAGATGGCTGTGTAGCTATTTCCATGTTCATACAGATAGTGGTGTAGATATTTCCATGTTCATACAGATAGCGGTGTAGATATTTCCATGTTCATACAGATAGCCGTGTAGGTATTACCATGTTCATACCGATAGCGGTGCTGATTCTTCCATGTTTATACAGATAGCGGTGAAGATGTATGCATGTTTACACAGATAGCGGTGTAGATATTTCCATGTTCATACAGATAGCGGTGTAGATATTTCCATGTTCATCCAGACGGCTGTGTAGACATATCCATGTTCATACAGATGGCGGTGAAGATATTTTCATGTTCATACAGATGGCTGTGTAGATATTTCCATGTTCATACTGATAGCGGTGCTGATATTTCCATGTTTATACAGGTAGCGGTGTAGATATCTCCTTCTTAATACAGATGGCGGTGTAGATATTTATATGTTCATACAGATGGCGGTGTAGATATTTCCATGTTTATACAGATAGCGGTGTAGATATTTCCATGTTTATACAGGTAGCGGTGTAGATATCTCCTTCTTAATACAGGTAGCGGTGTACATATTTCCGTGTTTATACAGGTAGCGGTGTAGATATTTCCATGTTCATACAGATAGCGGTGTAGATATTTCCATGTTTATACAGATAGCGGTGTAGATATCTCCTTCTTAATACAGATGGCGGTGTAGATATTTATATGTTCATACAGATGGCGGTGCAGATATTTCCATGTTCATACAGATGGTGGTGTAGATATTTCCATGTTTATAGAGATAGCGGTGTAGTTATTTCCATGTGCAAAGAGATAGCTGTGTAGATATTTCCATGTATATGCAGATAGCTGTGTAGATATTTCCATTTTCATGCAGATTGCGGTGTAGATATTTCCATGTTCAAACAGATAGCGGTGTAGATATTTCCATGTTCATACAGATAGCGGTGTGGATATTTCCATGTTTATACAGATAGCGGTGAAGATGTATGCATGTTTACACAGATAGCGGTGTAGATATTTCCATGTTCATACAGATAGCGGTGTAGATATTTCCATGTTCATCCAGACGGCTGTGTAGACATATCCATGTTCATACAGATGGCGGTGAAGATATTTTCATGTTCATACAGATGGCTGTGTAGATATTTCCATGTTCATACAGATGGCGATGAAGATTTTTCCATGTTCATACAGATGGCGGTGTAGATATTTCCATGTTCATACAGATAGCGGTGCTGATATTTCCATGTTTATACAGGTAACAGTGTAGATATTTCCATGTTTATACTGATAGCGGTGTAGATATTTCCATGTTTATACACATAGCGGTGTATATATTTCCAAGTTTATACAGATAGCGTTGTAGATATCTCCATCTTAATACAGATGGCGGTGTAGATATTTATATGTTCATACAGATGGCGGTGCAGATATTTCCATTTTCATACAGATGGCGGTGAAGATATTTCCATGTTCATACAGATGGCGGTGCAGATACTTCCATGTTCATACGGATAGCGGTGCTGATATTTCCATGTTTATACAGGTAGCGGTGTAGATATTTCCATGTTTATACAGATAGCAGTGTAGATATTTCCATGTTTATACACATAGCGGTGTAGATATTTCCATGTTTATACAGATAGCGGTGTAGATAACTCCATCTTAATACAGATGGCGGTGTAGATATTTATATGTTCATTCAGATGGCGGTGCAGATATTTCCATGTTCATACAGATGGCGGTGTAGATATTTCCATGTTCATACAGATAGCGGTGTAGTTATTTCCATGTGTAAAGAGATAGCTGTGTAGATATTTCCATGTATATGCAGATAGCTGTGTAGACATTTCCATTTTCATGCAAATAGCAGTGTATATATTTCCCTGTTCAAACAGTTAGCGGTGCAGATATTTCCATGTTCATAACGATAGCAGTGTAGATAATTCCATGTTTATGCAGATAGCGGTGAAGATGTATGCATGTTTACACAGATAGCGGTGTATATATTTCCATGTTCATCCAGATGGCTGAGTAGATATATCCATGTTCATACAGATAGCGGTGTAGATATTTCCATGTTCATACAGATAGCGGTACAGATATTTCCATGTTCATCCAGATGGCTGTGTAGATATATCCATGTTCATACAGATAGTGGTGTAGATATTTCCATGTTCATCCAGATGGCTGTGTAGCTATTTCCATGTTCATACAGATAGTGGTGTAGATATTTCCATGTTCATACAGATAGCGGTGTAGATATTTCCATGTTCATACAGATAGCCGTGTAGATATTGCCATGTTCATACCGATATCGGTGCTGATACTTCCATGTTTATACAGGTAGCGGTGTACATATTTCCGTGATTATACAGGTAGCGGTGTAGATATTTCCATGTTCATACAGATAGCGGTGTAGATATTTCCATGTTTATACAGATAGCGGTGTAGATATCTTCTTCTTAATACAGATGGTGGTGAAGATATTTATATATTCATACAGATGGCGGTGCAGATATTTCCATGTTCATACAGATGGTGGTGTAGATATTTCCATGTTTATAGAGATAGCGGTGTAGTTATTTCCATGTGCAAAGAGATAGCTGTGTAGATATTTCCATGTATATACAGATAGCTGTGTAGATATATCCATTTCCATGCAGATAGCGGTGTAGATATTTCCATGTTCAAACAGATAGCGGTGTAGATATTTCCATGTTCATACAGATAGCGGTGTGGGTATGTCCATGTTTATACAGATAGCGGTGAAGATGTATGCATGTTTACACAGATAGCGGTGTGGATATTTTCATGTTCATACAGATAGCGGTGTAGACATTTCCATGTTCATCCAGACGGCTGTGTAGACATATCCAACTTCATACAGATGGCGGTGAAGATATTTCCATGCTTATACAGAAGCTGTTTAGATATATCCATGTTGATACAGATGGCGCTGAAAATTTTTCCATGTTCATACAGATGGCGGTGTAGATATTTCCATGTCCATACAGATAGCGGTGCTGATATTTCCATGTTTATACAGGTAGCAGTGTCGATATTTCCATGTTTAAACAGATAGTGGTGTAGATATTTCCATGTTTATACACATAGCGGTGTAGATATTTCCATGTTTATACAGATAGCGGTGTAGATATCTCCATCTTAATACAGATGGCAGTGTAGATATTTATATATTCATACAGATGGCGGTGCAGATATTTCCATGTTCATACAGATGGCGGTGAAGATATTTCCATGTTCATACAGATGGCGGTGTAGATAATTCCATGTTCATACTGATAGCGGTGCTGATATTTCCATGTTTATACAGGTAGCGGTGTAGATATTTCCATGTTTATACAGATAGCGGTGTAGATATTTCCATGTTTATACACATAGCGGTGTAGATATATCCATGTTTATACACATAGCAGTGTAGATATCTCCATCTTAATACAGATGGCGGTGTAGATATTTATATGTTCATTCAGATGGCGGTGCAGATATTTCCATGTTCATACAGATGGCGGTGTAGATATTTCCATGTTCATACAGATAGCGGTGTAGTTATTTCCATGTGTAAAGAGATAGCTGTGTAGATATTTCCATGTATAGGCAGATAGCTGTGTAGACATTTCCATTTTCATGCAGATAGCGGTGTATATATTTCCCTGTTCAAACAGTTAGCGGTGTAGATATTTCCATGTTCATGAAGATAGCAGTGTTGATATTTCCTTGTTTATACAGATAGCGGTGAAGATGTATGCATGTTTACACAGATAGCGGTGTAGATATTTCCATGTTCATCCAGATGGCTGTGTAGATATATCCATGTTCATACAGATAGCGGTGTAGATATTTCCATCTTCATACAGATAGCGGTGCAGATTGTTCCATGTTCATCCAGATGGCTGTGTAGATATATGCATGTTCATACAGCTGGCGGTGAAGATATTTCCATGTTCATACAGATAGCGGTGTAGATATTTCCATGTTCATACAGATAGCGGTGTAGATATTTCCATGTTCATACAGATAGCGGTGTATGTATTTCCATGTTCATACAGATAGCGGTGTAGATATTTCCATGTTCATCCAGATGGCTGTGTAGATATATCCATGTTCATACAGATAGCGCTGAAGATATTTCCATGTTCATCCAGAAGGCTGTGTAGCTATTTCCATGTTCATACAGATAGTGGTGTCGATATTTCCATGTTCATACAGATAGCGGTGTAGATATTTCCATGTTCATACAGATAGCCTTGTAGATATTGCCATGTTCATACCGATAGCGGTGCTGATACTTCCATGTTTATACAGGTAGCGGTGTACACATTTCCGTGTTTATACAGGTAGCGGTGTAGATATTTCCATGTTCATACAGATAGCGGTGTAGCTATTTCCATGTTCATACAGATAGCGGTGTAGATATCTCCTTCTTAATACAGATGGCGGTGTAGATATTTATATGTTCATACAGATGGCGGTGCAGATATTTCCATGTTCCTACAGATGGTGGTGTAGATATTTCCATGTTTATAGAGATAGCGGTGTAGTTATTTCCATGGGCAAAGAGAAAGCTGTGTAGATATTTCCATGTATATGCAGATAGCTGTGTAGATATTTCCATTTTCATGCAGATAGCGGTGTAGATATTTCCATGTTCAAACAGATAGCGGTGTAGATATTTCCATGTTCATACAGATAGCGGTGTGGATATTTCCATGTTTATACAGATAGCGGTGAAGATGTATGCATGTTTACACAGATAGCGGTGTAGATATTTCCATGTTCATACAGATAGCGGTGTAGATATTTCCATGTTCATCCAGACGGCTGTGTAGACATATCCAGGTTCATAGAGATGGCGGTGAAGATTTTCCCATGTTCATACAGAAGCGGTGTAGATATTTCCAGGTTCATACAGATATCGGTGCTGATATTTCCAAGTTTATACAGGTAGCAGTGTAGATATTTCCATGTTTATACAGATAGCGGTGTTGATATTTCCATGTTTATACACATAGCGGTGTAGATATTTCCATGTTTATACAGATAGCGTGTTGATATCTCCATCTTAATACAGATGGCGGTGTAGATATTTATATGTTCATACAGATAGCGGTGCAGATATTTCCATGTTCATACAGATGGCGGTGAAGATATTTCCATGATCATACAGATGGCGGTGTAGACACTTCCATGTTCATACTGATAGCGGTGCTGATATTTCCATGTTTATACAGATAGCGGTGCAGATATTTCCATTTTAATACAGATGGCGGTGTAGATATTTATATGTTCATTCAGATGGCGGTGGAGATATTTCCATGTTCATACAGATGGCGGTGTAGATATTTCCATGTTCATACAGATAGTGGTGTAGTTATATTCCATGTGTAAATAGATAGCTGTGTAGATATTTCCATGTATATGCAGACAGCTGTGTAGACATTTCCATTTTCATGCAGATAGCGGTTTATATATTTCCCTGTTCAAACAGTTAGCGGTGTAGATATTTCCATGTTCATAAAGATAGCAGTGTAGATATTTCCATGTTTATACAGAAAGCGGTGAAGATGTATGCATGTTTACACAGATAGCGGTGTAGATATTTCCATGTTCATCCAGATGGCTCAGTAGATATATCCATGTTCATACAGATAGCGGTGTAGATATTTCCATGTTCATACAGATAGCGGTGCAGATATTTCCATGTTCATCCAGATGGCTGTGTAGATATATCCATGTTCATACAGATAGCGGTGTAGATATTTCCATGTTCATCCAGATGGCTGTGTAGCTATTTCCATGTTCATACAGATAGTGGTGTAGATATTTCCATGTTCATACAGATAGCGGTGTAGATATTTCCATGTTCATACAGATAGCCGTGTAGGTATTGCCATGTTCATACCGATAGCGGTGCTGATACTTCCATGTTTATACAGGTAGCGGTGTACATATTTCCGTGTTTATACAGGTAGCGGTGTAGATATTTCCATGTTCATACAGATAGCGGTGTAGATATTTCCATGTTTATACAGATAGCGGTGTAGATATCTCCTTCTTAATACAGATGGCGGTGTAGATATTTATATGTTCATACAGATGGCGGTGCAGATATTTCCATGTTCATACAGATGGTGGTGTAGATATTTCCATGTTTATAGAGATAGCGGTGTAGTTATTTCCATGTGCAAAGAGATAGCTGTGTAGATATTTCCATGTATATGCAGATAGCTGTGTAGATATTTCCATTTTCATGCAGATAGCGGTGTAGATATTTCCATGTTCAAACAGATAGCGGTGTAGATATATCCATGTTCATACAGATAGCGGTGTGGATATTTCCATGTTTATACAGATAGCAGTGAAGATGTATGCATGTTTACACAGATAGCGGTGTAGATATTTCCATGTTCATACAGATAGCGGTGTAGATATTTCCATGTTCATCCAGATGGCTGTGTAGACATATCCATGTTCATACAGATGGCGGTGAAGATATTTTCATGTTCATACAGGTGGCTGTGTAGATATATCCATGTTCATACAGATGGTGGTGAAGATTTTTCCGTGTTCATACAGATGGCGGTGTAGATATTTCCATGTTCATACAGATAGCGGTGTAGATATTTCCATGTTCATCCTGATGGCTGTGTAGATATTTCCATGTTCATACAGATGGCGGTGAAGATATTTCCATGTACATAAAGATAGCGGTGTTGATATTAACATGTTCATCCACATGGCTGTGTAGATATATCCATGTTCATACAGATGGCGTTGAAGATATTTCCATGTTCATACAGATAGCGGTGCAGATATTTCCATGTTCATACAGATAGCGGTGTAGATATTTCCATGTTCATACAGATAGCGGTGTATGTATTTCCATGTTCATACAGATAGCGGTGTAGATATTTCCATGTTCATCCTGATGGCTGTGTAGATATTTCCATGTTCATACAGATAGCGGTGTAAATATTTCCATGTTCATACAGATAGCGGTGTAGATATTTCCATGTTCACCCAGATGGCTGTGTAGATATATCCATGTTCATACAGATGGCGTTGTAGATATTTCCATGTTCATTCAGATAGCCGTGTAGATATTGCCATGTTCATACCGATAGCGGTGCTGATACTTCCATGTTTATACGGGTAGCGGTGTACATATTTCCGTGTTTATACAGGTAACGGTGTAGATATTTCCATGTTCATACTGATAGCGGTGTAGATATTTCCATGTTTATACAGATAGCAGTGTAGATATCTCCTTCTTAATACAGATGGCGGTGCAGATATTTCCATGTTCATACAGATGGTGGTGTAGATATTTCCATGTTTATAGAGATAGCGGTGTAGTTATTTCCATGTGCAAAGAGATAGCTGTGTAGATATTTCCATGTATATGCAGATAGCTGTGTAGATATTTCCATTTTCATGCAGAGAGCGGTGTAGATATTTCCATGTTCAAACAGACAGCGGTGTAGATATTTCCATGTTCATACAGATAGCGGTGTGGATATTTCCATGTTTATACAGATAGCGGTGAAGATGTATGCACGTTTACACAGATAGAGGTGTAGATATTTCCGTGTTCATACAGATAGAGGTGTAGATATTTCCATGTTCATCCAGACGGCTGTGTAGACATATCCATGTTCATACAGATGGCGGTGAAGATATTTCCATGTTCATACAGATGGCTGTGTAGATATATCCATGTTCATACAGATGACGGTGAAGATTTTTCCATGTTCATACAGATGGCGGTGTAGATATTTCCATGTTCATACAGATAGCGGTGCTGATATTTCCATGTTTATACAGGTAGCAGTGTAGATATTTCCATGTTTATGCAGATAGCGTTGTAGATATTTCCATGTTCATCCAGACGGCTGCGTAGACATATCCATGTTCATACAGATGGCGGTGAAGATATTTCCATGTTCATACAGATGGCTGTGTAGATATATCCATGTTCATACAGATGACGGTGAAGTTTTTTCCATGTTCATACAGATGGCGGTGTAGATATTTCCATGTTCATACAGATAGCGGTGCTGATATTTCCATGTTTTACAGGTAGCGGTGTAGATATTTCCATGTTTATACAGATAGTGGTGTAGATATTTCCATGTTTATACACATAGCGGTGTAGATATTTCCATGTTCATACAGATAGCGGTGTAGATATCTCCATCTTAATACAGATGGCGGTGTAGATATTTATATGTTCATACAGATGGCGGTGCAGATATTTCCATGTTCATACAGATGGCGGTGAAGATATTTCCATGTTCATACAGATGGCGGTGTAGATACTTCCATGTTCATACTGATAGCCGTGCTGATATTTCCATGTTTATACAGGTAGCGGTGTAGATATTTCCATGTTTATACAGATGGCGGTGTAGATATTTCCATGTTTATACACATAGCGGTGTAGATATTTCCATCTTTATACAGATAGCGGTGTAGATATCTCCATCTTAATACAGATGGCGGTGTAGATATTTATATGTTCATTCAGATGGCGGTGCAGATATTTCCATGTTCATACAGATGGCGGTGTAGATATTTCCATGTTCATACAGATAGCGGTGTAGTTATTTTCATGTGTAAAGAGATAGCTGTGTAGATATTCCCATGTATATGCAGATAGCTGGGTAGATATTTCCATTTTCAAGCAGATAGCGGTGTATATACTTCCCTGTTCAAACAGATAGCGGTGTAGATATTTCCATGTTCATATAGATAGTGGTGTAGATACTTCCATGTTTGTACAGATAGCGGTGTAGATATCTCCATCTTAATACAGATGGCGGTGTAGATATTTATATGTTCATACAGATGGCGGTGCAGATATTTCCATGTTCATACACACGGCGGTGTAGATATTTCCATGTTCATACAGATAGTGGTGCAGTTATTTCCATGTGTAAAGAGATAGCTGTGTAGATATTTCCATGTATATGCAGATAGCTGTGTAGATATTTCCATTTTCATGCAGATAGCGGTGTATATATTTCCATGTTCAAACAGATAGCGGTGTAGATATTTCCATGTTCAGAAAGATAGCGGTGTAGATATTTCCATGTTAATACAGAGAGCGGTGTAGATATTTCCATGTTCATCCAGATGGCTGTGTAGATATATCCATGTTCATACAGATGGCGGTGTAGATATTTCCATCTTCATACAGATAGCGGTGCAGATATTTCCATGTTCATCCAGATGGCTGTGTAGATATATCCATGTTCATACAGATGGCGGTAAAGACATTTCCGTGTTCATACAGATAGCTGTTTAGATATTTCCATGTTCATAGAGATAGCCGTGTAGATATTGCCATGTTCATACTGATAGCGGTGCTGATACTTCCATGTTGATACAGGTAGCGGTGTAGATATTTCCATGTTTATACACATAGCGGTGTAGATATTAACATGTTTATACAGATAGCGGTGTAGATATCTCCATCTTAATACAGATGGCGGTGTAGATATTTATATGTTCATACAGATGGCGGTGCAGATATTTCCATGTTCATACGGATGGCGGTGAAGATATTTCCATGTTCATACAGATGGCGGTGTAGAAACTTCCATGTTCATACTGATAGCGGTGCTGATATTTCCATGTTTATACAGGTGGCGGTGTAGATATTTCCATGTTTATACAGATAGCAGTGTAGATATTTCCATGTTTATACACATAGCGGTGTAGATATTTCCATGTTTATACAGATAGCGGTGTAGATATTTCCATGTTTATGCAGATAGTGGTGTAGATATCTCCATCTTAATACAGATGGCGGTGTAGATATTTAAATGTTCATACTGATGGCGGTGCAGATATATACATGTTCATACAGATGGCGGTGTAGATATTTCCATGTTCATACAGATAGCGGTGTAGTTTTTTCCATGTGTAAAAAGATAGCTGTGTAGATATTTCCATGTATAAGCAGATAGCTGTGTAGATATTTCCGTTTTCATGCAGATAGCGGTGTATGTATTTCCCTGTTCAAACAGTTAGCGGTGTAGATATTTCCATGTACATAAAGATAGCGGTGTAGATATTTCCATGTTCATACAGACAGCGGTGTAGATATTTCCATGTTCATACAGATAGTGGTGTAGATATTTCCATGTTTATACAGATAGCGGTGAAGATATATGCATGTTTACACAGATAGCGGTGTAGATATTTCCATGTTTATCCACATGGCTGTATAGATATATCCATGTTCATCCAGATGGCTGTGTAGATATATCCATGTTCATACAGATGGCGGTGAAGATATTTCCATGTTCATACAGATGGCGTTGTAGATATTTCCATGTTCATACAGATAGCCGTGTAGATATTGCCATGTTCATACCGATAGCGTTGCTGATACTTCCATGTTTATACAGTTAGCGGTGTACATATTTCCTTGTTTATACAGGTAGCGGTGTAGATATTTCCATGTTCATACAGATAGCGGTGTAGATATTTCCATGTTTATACAGATAGCGGTGTAGATATCTCATTGCTAATACAGATGGCGGTGTAGATATTTATATGTTCATCAAGACGGCTGTGTAGACATATCCATGTTCATACAGATGGCGGTGAAGATATTTCCATGTTCATACAGATGGCTGTGTAGATATATCCATGTTCATACAGATGGCGGTGAAGATTTTTTTATGTTCATACAGATGGCGGTGTAGATATTTCCATGTTCATACAGATAGCGGTGCTGATATTTCCATGTTTATACAGGTAGCAGTGTAGATATTTCCATGTTTATACAGATAGCGGTGTAGATATTTCCATGTTTATACACATAGCGGTGTAGATATTTCCATGTTTATACAGATAGCGGTGTAGATATTTCCATGTTCATGAAGATAGTGGTGTAGATATCTCCATCTTAATACAGATGGCGGTGTAGATATTTAAATGTTCATACATATGGCGGTGCAGATATTTCCATGTTCATACAGATGGCGGTGTAGATATTTCCATGTTCATACAGATAGCGGTGTAGTTATTTCCATGTGTAAAGAGATAGCTGTGTAGATATTTCCATGTATAAGCAGATAGCTGTGTAGATATTTCCGTTTTCAGGCAGATAGCGGTGTATGTATTTCCCTGTTCAAACAGTTAGCGGTGTAGATATTTCCATGTACATAAAGATAGCGGTGTAGATATTAACATGTTCATCCACATGGCTGTGTAGATATATCCATGTTCATCCTGATGGCTGTGTAGATATTTCCACGTTCATACAGATAGCGGTGTAGATATTTCCATGTTCATTCAGATAGCGGTGTAGATATTTCCATATTCATCCAGATGGCTGTGTAGATATATCCGTGTTCATACAGATGGCGGTGAAGATATTTCCATATTCATACAGATGGCGTTGTAGATATTTCCATGTTCATACAGATAGCCGTGTAGATATTGCCATGTTCATACCGATAGCGGTGCTGATACTTCCATGTTTATACAGGTAGCGGTGTACATATTTCCGTGTTTATACAGGTAGCGGTGTAGATATTTCCATGTTCATACAGATAGCGGTGTAGATATTTGCATGTTTATACAGATAGCGGTGTAGATATCTCCTTCTTAATACAGACGGCGGTGTAGATATTTATATGTTCATACAGATGGCGGTGCAGATATTTCCATGTACATACAGATGGCGGTGAAGATATTTCCATGTTCATACAGATGGCGGTGTAGATACTTCCATGTTCATACTGATAGCGGTGCTGATATTTCCATGTTTATACAGGTAGCGGTGTAGATATTTCCATGTTTATACAGATAGCAGTGTAGATATTTCCATGTTTATACACATAGCGGTGCTGATATTTCCATGTTTATACCGATAGCGGTGTATATATCTCCATCTTAATACAGATGGCGGTGTAGATATTTATATGTTCATTCAGATGGCGGTGCATATATTTCCATGTTCATACAGATGGCGGTGTAGATATTTCCATGTTCATACAGTTAGCGGTGTAGTTATTTCCATGTGTAAAGAGATAGCTGTGAAGATATTTCCGTGTATATGCAGATATCTGTGTAGACATTTCCATTTTCATGCAGATAGCGGTGTATATATTTCCCTGTTCAAACAGTTAGCGGTGTAGATATTTCCATGTTCATAAAGATAGCAGTGTAGATATTTCCATGTTTATACAGATAGCGGTATAGATATCTCCTTCTTAATACAGATGGCGGTGTAGATATTTATATGTTCATACAGACGGCAGTGCAGATATTTCCATGTTCATACAAATGGCGGTGTAGATATTTCCATGTTTATAGAGATAGCGGTGTAGTTATTTCCATGTGCAAAGAGATAGCTGTGTAGATATTTCCATGTATATGCAGATAGCTTTGTAGATATTTCCATTTTCATGTAGATAGCAGTGTAGATATTTCCATGTTCAAACAGATAGCGGTGTAGATATTTCCATGTTCATACAGATAGTGGTGTGGATATTTCCATGTTTTTACAGATAGCGGTGAAGATGAATGCATGTTTACACAGATAGCGTTGTAGATATTTTCATGTTCATACAGATAGCGGTGTGGATATTTCCATGTTCATCCAGACGGCTGTGTAGACATATCCATGTTCATACAGATGGCGGTGAAGATATTTCCATGTTCATACAGATGGCTGTGTAGATATATCCATGTTTATACAGATGGCGGTGAAGATTTTTCCATCTTCATACAGATGGCGGTGTAGATATTTCCATTTTCATACAGATAGCGGGGCTGATATTTCCATGTTTATATAGGTAGCAGTGTAGATATTTCCATGTTTATACAGATAGCGGTGAAGATATTTCCATGTTTATACACATAGCGGTGTAGATATTTCCATGTTTATACAGATAGCGTTGTAGATATCTCCATCTTAATACAGATGGCGGTGTATATATTTATATGTTCATACAGATGGCGGTGCAGATATTCCCATGTTCATACAGATGGCGGTGAAGATATTTCCATGTTCATACAGATGGCGGTGTAGATACTTCCATGTTCATACTGATAGCGGTGCTGATATTTCCATGTTGATACAGGTAGCTTTGTAGATATTTCCATGTTTATACAGATGGCGGTGTAGGTATTTCCATGTTTAAACACATAGCGGTGTAGATATTTCCATGTTTATGCAGATAGTGGTGTAGATATCTCCATCTTAATACAGATGGCGGTGTAGATATTTAAATGTTCATACAGATGGCGGTGCAGATATTTCCATGTTCATACAGATGGCGGTGTAGATATTTCCATGTTCATACAGATAGCGGTGTAGTTATTTCCATGTGTAAAGAGATAGCTGTGTAGATATTTCCATGTATAAGCAGATAGCTGTGTAGATATTTCCGTTTTCATGCAGATAGCGGTGTATGTGTTTCCCTGTTCAAACAGTTAGCGGTGTAGATATTTCCATGTACATAAAGATAGCGGTGTAGATATTTCCATGTTCATCCACATGGCTGTGTAGATATATCCATGTTCATACAGATGGCGGTGAAGATATTTCCATGTTCATACAGATAGCGGTGCTGATATTTCCATGTTCATACAGATAGCGGTGCTGATATTTCCATGTTCATACAGATAGCGGTGTATGTATTTCCATGTTCATACAGATAGCGGTGTAGATATTTCCATGTTCATCCTGATGGCTGTGTAGATATTTCCATGTTCATACAGATAGCTGTGTAGATATTTCCAAGTTCATACAGATAGCGGTGTAGATATTTCCATGTTCATCCAGATGGCTGTGTAGATATATCCATGTTCATACAGATGGCGGAGAAGATATTTCCATGTTCATACAGGTGGCGTTGTAGATATTTCCATGTTCATACAGATAGCTGTGTAGATATTGCCATGTTCATACCGATAGCGGTGCTGATTCTTCCATGTTTATACAGGTAGCGGTGTACATATTTCCGTGTTTATACAGGTAGCGGTGTAGATATTTCCATGTTCATACAGATAGCGGTGTAGATATTTCCATGTTTATACAGATAGCATTGTAGATATCTCCTTCTTAATACAGATGGCGGTGTAGATATTTATATGTTCATACAGATGGCGGTGCAGATATTTCCATGTTCATACAGATGGTGGTGTAGATATTTCCGTGTTTATAGAGGTAGCGGTGTAGTTATTTCCATGCGCAAAGAGATAGCTGTGTAGATATTTCTATATATATGCAGATAGCTGTGTACATATTTCCATTTTCATGCAGATAGCGGTGTAGATATTTCCACGTTCAAACAGATAGCGGTGTAGATATTTCCATATTCATACAGATAGCGGTGTGGATATTTCCATGTTTATACAGACAGCGGTGAAGATGTATGCATGTTTACACAGATAGCGGTGTAGATATTTCCATGTTCATACAGATAGCGGTGTAGATATTTCCATGTTCATCCAGACGGCTGTGTAGACATATCCATGTTCATACAGATGGCGGTGAAGATATTTCCATGTTCATACAGATGGCTGTGTAGATATATAAATGTTCATACAGATGGCGGTGAAGGTTTTTTCAATGTTCATACAGATTCCGGTGTACATATTTCCATGTTCATACAGATAGCGGTGCTGATATTTCCATGTTTATACAGGTAGCAGTGTAGATATTTCCATGTTTATACAGATAGCGGTGTAGATATTTCCATGTTTATACACATAGTGGTATAGATATTTCCATTTTTATACAGATAGTGGTGTAGATATCTCCATCTTAATACAGATGGCGGTGTAGATATTTATATGTTCATACAGATGGCGGTGCAGATATTTCCATGTTCATACGGATAGCGGTGCTGAAATTTCCATGTTTATACAGGTAGCGGTGTAGATATTTCCATGTTTATACAGATAGCAGTGTAGGTATTTCCATGTTTATACACATAGCGGTGTAGATATTTCCATGTTTATACAGATAGCGGTGTAGATATCTCCATCTTAATACAGATGGTGGTGTAGATATTTATATGTTCATTCAGATGGCGGTGCATATATTTCCATGTTCATACAGATGGCGGTGTAGATATTTCCATGTTCATACAGATAGCGGTGTAGTTATTTCCATGTGTAAAGAGATAGCTGTGTAGATATTTCCATGTATATGCAGATAGCTGTGTAGACATTTCCATTTTCATGCAGATAGCGGTGTATATATTTCCCTGTTCAAACAGTTAGCGGTGTAGATATTTCCATGTTCATAAAGATAGCAGTGTAGATATTTCCATGTTTATACAGATAGCGGTGAAGATGTATGCATGTTTACACAGATAGCTGTGTAGATATTTCCATGTTCATCCAGATGGCTGTGTAGATATATCCATGTTCATACAGATAGCGGTGTAGATATTTCCATGTTCATACAGTTAGCGGTGCAGATATTTCCATGCTCATCCAGATGGCTGTGTAGATATATCCATGTTCATACAGATGGCGGTGAAGATATTTCCATGTTCATACAGATGGCGGTGTAGATATTTCCATGTTCATACAGATAGCGGTGTAGATATTTCCATGTTCATACAGATAGCGGTGTATTTATTTCCATGTTCATACAGATAGCGGTGTAGATATTTCCATGTTCATCCAGATGCCTGTGTACCTATTTCCATGTTCATACAGATAGCGGTGTAGATATTTCCATGTTCATACAGATGGCGGTGTAGATATTTCCATGTTCATACAGATAGCGGTGTAGACATTTCCATTTTAATGCAGATAGCGGTGTATATATTTCCCTGTTCAAACAGTTTGCGGTGTAGATATTTCCATGTTCATGAAGATAGCAGTGTTGATATTACCTTGTTTATACAGATAGCGGTGAAGATGTATGCATGTTTACACAGATAGCGGTGTAGATATTTCCATGTTCATCCAGATGGCTGTGTAGATATATCCATGTTCATACAGATAGCGGTGTAGATATTTCCATCTTCATACAGATAGCGGTGCAGATTTTTCCATGTTCATCCAGATGGCAGTGTAGATATATGCATGTTCATACAGATGGCAGTGAAGTTATTTCCATGTTCATACAGATAGCGGTGTAGATATTTCCATGTTCATACAGATAGCGGTGTAGATATTTCCATGTTCATACAGATAGCGGTGTATGTATTTCCATGTTCATACAGATAGCGGTGTAGATATTTCCATGTTCATCCAGATGGCTGTGTAGATATATCCATGTTCATACAGATAGCGCTGAAGATATTTCCATGTTCATCCAGAAGGCTGTGTAGCTATTTCCATGTTCATACAGATAGTGGTGTCGATATTTCCATGTTCATACAGATAGCGGTGTAGATATTTCCATGTTCATACAGATAGCCGTGTAGATATTGCCATGTTCATACCGATAGCAGTGCTGATACTTCCATGTTTATACAGGTAGCGGTGCACACATTTCCGTGTTTATACAGGTAGCGGTATAGATATTTCCATGTTCATACAGATAGCGGTGTAGCTATTTCCATGTTCATACAGATAGCGGTGTAGATATCTCCTTCTTAATACAGATGGCGGTGTAGATATTTATATGTTCATACAGATGGCGGTGCAGATATTTCCATGTTCATACAGATGGTGGTGTAGATATTTCCATGTTTATAGAGATAGCGGTGTAGTTATTTCCATGGGCAAAGAGAAAGCTGTGTAGATATTTCCATGTATATGCAGATAGCTGTGTAGATATTTCCATTTTCATGCAGATAGCGGTGTAGATATTTCCATGTTCAAACAGATAGCGGTGTAGATATTTCCATGTTCATACAGATAGCGCTGTGGATATTTCCATGTTTATACAGATAGCGGTGAAGGTGTATGCATGTTTACACAGGTAGCGGTGTAGATATTTCCATGTTCATACAGATAGCGGTGTAGATATTTCCATGTTCATCCAGACGGCTGTGTAGACATATCCATGTTCATACAGATGGCGGTGAAGATATTTCCATGTTCATACAGATGGCTGTGTAGATATATCCAGGTTCATAGAGATGGCGGTGAAGATTTTTCCATGTTCATACAGAAGCGGTGTAGATATTTCCATGTTCATACAGATAGCGGTGCTGATATTTCCATGTTTATACAGGTAGCAGTGTAGATATTTCCATGTTTATACAGATAGCGGTGTTGATATTTCCATGTTTATATACATAGCGGTGTAGATATTTCCTTGTTTATACAGATAGCGTGTAGATATCTTCATCTTAATACAGATGGCGGTGTAGATATTTATATGTTCATACAGATGGCGGTGCAGATATTTCCATGTTCATACAGATGGCGGTGAAGATATTTCCATGATCATACAGATGGCGGTGTAGATACTTCCATGTTCATACTGATAGCGGTGCTGATATTTCCATGTTTATACAGATAGCGGTGCAGATATTTCCATTTTAATACAGATGGCGGTGTAGATATTTATATGTTCATTCAGATGGCGGTGGAGATATTTCCATGTTCATACAGATGGCGGTGTAGATATTTCCATGTTCATACAGATAGCGGTGTAGTTATATTCCATGTGTAAAGAGATAGCTGTGTAGATATTTCCATGTATATGCAGACAGCTGTGTAGATATTTCCATTTTCATGCAGATAGCAGTGTAGATATTTCCATGTTCAAACAGATAGCGGTGTAGATATTTCCATGTTCATACAGATAGCGGTGTGGATATTTCCATGTTTATACAGATAGCAGTGAAGATGTATGTATGTTTACACAGATAGCGGTGTAGATATTTCCATGTTCATACAGATAGCGGTGTAGATATTTCCATGTTCATCCAGACGGCTGTGTAGACATATCCATGTTCATACAGATGGCGGTGTATATATTTCCATGTTCATCCAGATGGCTGTGTAGATATATCCATGTTCATACAGATAGCAGTGTAGATATTTCCATGTTCATACAGATAGCGGTGCAGATATTTCCATGTTCATCCAGATGGCTGTGTAGATATATCCATGTTCATAAAGATGGCGGTGAAGATATTTCCATGTTCATACAGATAGCGGTGTAGATATTTCCATGTTCATACAGATAGCGGTGTAGATATTTCCATGTTCATACTGATAGCGGTGTATGTATTTCCATGTTCATACAGATAGCAGCGTAGATATTTCCATGTTCATCCAGATGGCTGTGTAGATATATCCATGTTCATACAGATAGCGGTGTAGATATTTCCATGTTCATCCAGATGGCCGTGTAGCTATTTCCATGTTCATACAGATAGTGGTGTAGATATTTCCATGTTCATACAGATAGCGGTGTAGATATTTCCATGTTCATACAGATAGCCGTGTAGATATTGCCATGTTCATACCGATAGCGGTGCTGATACTTCCATGTTTATACGGGTAGCGGTGTACATATTTCCGTGTTTATACAGGTAGCGGTGTAGATATTTCCATGTTCATACAGATAGCGGTGTAGATATTTCCAAGTTTATACAGATAGCGGTGTAGATATCTCCTTCTTAATACAGATGGCGGTGTAGATATTTATATGTTCATACAGATGGCGGTGCAGATATTTCCATGTTCATACAGATGGCGGTGTAGATATTTCCATGTTCATACAGATAGCGGTGTAGTTATTTCCATGTGTAAAGAGATAGCTGTGTAGATATTTCCATGTATATGCAGATAGCTGTGTAGACATTTCCATTTTCATGCAGATAGCGGTGTATATATTTCCCTGTTCAAACTGTTATCGGTGTAGATATTTCCATGTTCATAAAGATAGCAGTGTAGATATTTCCATGTTCATTCAGATAGCAGTGTAGTTATTTCCATGTGTAAAGAGATAGCTGTGTAGATATTTCCATGTATATGCAGATAGCTGTGTAGACATTTCCATTTACATGCAGATAGCGGTGTATATATTTCCCTGTTCAAACAGTTAGCGGTGCAGATATTTCCATGTTCATAAAGATAGCAGTGTAGATAATTCCATGTTTATACAGATAGCGGTGAAGATGTATGCATGTTTACACAGATAGCGGTGTATATATTTCCATGTTCATCCAGATGGCTGAGTAGATATATCCATGTTCATACAGATAGCGGTGTAGATATTTCCATGTTCATACAGATAGCGGTGCAGATATTTCCATGTTCATCCAGATGGCTGTGTAGATATATCCATGTTCATACAGATGGCGGTGAAGTTATTTCCAAGTTCATACAGATAGCGGTGTAGATATTTCCATGTTCATACAGATAGCGGTGTAGATATTTCCATGTTCATACAGATAGCGGTGTATGTGTTTCCATGTTCATACAGATAGCAGTGTAGATATTTCCATGTTCATCCAGATGGCTGTGTAGATATATCCATGTTCATACAGATAGCGGTGCAGATATTTCCATGTTCATCCAGATGGCTGTGTAGATATATCCATGTTCATACAGATAGCGGTGTAGATATTTCCATGTTCATACAGATAGCGGTGTAGATATTTCCATGTTCATACAGATGGCGGTGTAGATATTTCCATGTTCATACAGATAGCGGTGTAGACATTTCCATTTTAATGCAGATAGCGGTGTATATATTTCCCTGTTCAACCAGTTAGCGGTGTAGATATTTCCATGTTCATGAAGATAGCAGTGTTGATATTTCCTTGTTTATACAGATAGCGGTGAAGATGTATGCATGTTTACACAGATAGCGGTGTAGATATTTCCATGTTCATCCAGATGGCTGTGTAGATATATCCATGTTCATACAGATAGCGGTGTAGATATTTCCATCTTCATACAGATAGCGGTGCAGATTTTTCCATGTTCATCCAGATGGCTGTGTAGATATATGCATGTTCATACAGATGGCAGTGAAGTTATTTCCATGTTCATACAGATAGCGGTGTAGATATTTCCATGTTCATACAGATAGCGGTGTAGATATTTCCATGTTCATACAGATAGCGGTGTATGTATTTCCATGTTCATACAGATAGCGGTGTAGATATTTCCATGTTCATCCAGATGGCTGTGTAGATATATCCATGTTCATACAGATAGCGCTGAAGATATTTCCATGTTCATCCAGAAGGCTGTGTAGCTATTTCCATGTTCATACAGATAGTGGTGTCGATATTTCCATGTTCATACAGATAGCGGTGTAGATATTTCCATGTTCATACAGATAGCCGTGTATATATTGCCATGTTCATACCGATAGCAGTGCTGATACTTCCATGTTTATACAGGTAGCGGTGCACACATTTCCGTGTTTATACAGGTAGCGGTGTAGATATTTCCATGTTCATACAGATAGCGGTGTAGCTATTTCCATGTTCATACAGATAGCGGTGTAGATATCTCCTTCTTAATACAGATGGCGGTGTAGATATTTATATGTTCATACAGATGGCGGTGCAGATATTTCCATGTTCATACAGATGGTGGTGTAGATATTTCCATGTTTATAGAGATAGCGGTGTAGTTATTTCCATGGGCAAAGAGAAAGCTGTGTAGATATTTCCATGTATATGCAGATAGCTGTGTAGATATTTCCATTTTCATGCAGATAGCGGTGTTGATATTTCCATGTTCAAACAGATAGCGGTGTAGATATTTCCATGTTCATACAGATAGCGCTGTGGATATTTCCATGTTTATACAGATAGCGGTGAAGGTGTATGCATGTTTACACAGGTAGCGGTGTAGATATTTCCATGTTCATACAGATAGCGGTGTAGATATTTCCATGTTCATCCAGACGGCTGTGTAGACATATCCATGTTCATACAGATGGCGGTGAAGATATTTCCATGTTCATACAGATGGCTGTGTAGATATATCCAGGTTCATAGAGATGGCGGTGAAGATTTTTCCATGTTCATACAGAAGCGGTGTAGATATTTCCATGTTCATACAGATAGCGGTGTAGATATTTCCATGTTCATACAGATAGCGGTGTAGATATTTCCATGTTCATACTGATAGCGGTGTATGTATTTCCATGTTCATACAGATAGCAGCGTAGATATTTCCATGTTCATCCAGATGGCTGTGTAGATATATCCATGTTCATACAGATAGCGGTGTAGATATTTCCATGTTCATCCAGATGGCCGTGTAGCTATTTCCATGTTCATACAGATAGTGGTGTAGATATTTCCATGTTCATACAGATAGCGGTGTAGATATTTCCATGTTCATACAGATAGCCGTGTAGATATTGCCATGTTCATACCGATAGCGGTGCTGATACTTCCATGTTTATACGGGTAGCGGTGTACATATTTCCGTGTTTATACAGGTAGCGGTGTAGATATTTCCATGTTCATACAGATAGCGGTGTAGATATTTCCAAGTTTATACAGATAGCGGTGTAGATATCTCCTTCTTAATACAGATGGCGGTGTAGATATTTATATGTTCATACAGATGGCGGTGCAGATATTTCCATGTTCATACAGATGGCGGTGTAGATATTTCCATGTTCATACAGATAGCGGTGTAGTTATTTCCATGTGTAAAGAGATAGCTGTGTAGATATTTCCATGTATATGCAGATAGCTGTGTAGACATTTCCATTTTCATGCAGATAGCGGTGTATATATTTCCCTGTTCAAACAGTTATCGGTGTAGATATTTCCATGTTCATAAAGATAGCAGTGTAGATATTTCCATGTTCATACAGATAGCAGTGTAGTTATTTCCATGTGTAAAGAGATAGCTGTGTAGATATTTCCATGTATATGCAGATAGCTGTGCAGACATTTCCATTTACATGCAGATAGCGGTGTATATATTTCCCTGTTCAAACAGTTAGCGGTGCAGATATTTCCATGTTCATAAAGATAGCAGTGTAGATAATTCCATGTTTATACAGATAGCGGTGAAGATGTATGCATGTTTACACAGATAGCGGTGTATATATTTCCATGTTCATCCAGATGGCTGAGTAGATATATCCATGTTCATACAGATAGCGGTGTAGATATTTCCATGTTCATACAGATAGCGGTGCAGATATTTCCATGTTCATCCAGATGGCTGTGTAGATATATCCATGTTCATACAGATGGCGGTGAAGATATTTCCAAGTTCATACAGATAGCGGTGTAGATATTTCCATGTTCATACAGATAGCGGTGTAGATATTTCCATGTTCATACAGATAGCGGTGTATGTGTTTCCATGTTCATACAGATAGCAGTGTAGATATTTCCATGTTCATCCAGATGGCTGTGTAGATATATCCATGTTCATACAGATAGCGGTGCAGATATTTCCATGTTCATCCAGATGGCTGTGTAGATATATCCATGTTCATACAGATAGCGGTGTAGATATTTCCATGTTCATCCAGATGGCTGTGTAGCTATTTCCATGTTCATACAGATAGTGGTGTAGATATTTCCATGTTCATACAGATAGCGGTGTAGATATTTCCATGTTCATACAGATAGCCGTGTAGGTATTGCCATGTTCATACCGATAGCGGTGCTGATACTTCCATGTTTATACAGGTAGCGGTGTACATATTTCCGTGTTTATACAGGTAGCGGTGTAGATATTTCCATGTTCATACAGATAGCGGTGTAGATATTTCCATGTTTATACAGATAGCGGTGTAGATATCTCCTTCTTAATACAGATGGCGATGTAGATATTTATATGTTCATACAGATGGCGGTGCAGATATTTCCATGTTCATACAGATGGTGGTGTAGATATTTCCATGTTTATAGAGATAGCGGTGTAGTTATTTCCATGTGCAAAGAGATAGCTGTGTAGATATTTCCATGTATATGCAGATAGCTGTGTAGATATTTCCATTTTCATGCAGATAGCGGTGTAGATATTTCCATGTTCAAACAGATAGCGGTGTAGATATTTCCATGTTCATACAGATACCGGTGTGGATATTTCCATGTTTATACAGATAGCAGTGAAGATGTATGCATGTTTACACAGATAGCGGTGTAGATATTTCCATGTTCATACAGATAGCGGTGTAGATATTTCCATGTTCATCCAGACGGCTGTGTAGACATATCCATGTTCATACAGATGGCGGTGAAGATATTTTCATGTTCATACAGATGGCTGTGTAGATATTTCCATGTTCATACAGATGGCGGTGAAGATTTTTCCATGTTCATACAGATGGCGGTGTAGATATTTCCATGTTCATACAGATAGCGGTGCTGATATTTCCATGTTTATGCAGGTAACACTGTAGATATTTCCATGTTTATACTGATAGCGGTGTAGATATTTCCATGTTTATACACATAGCGGTGTAGATATTTCCAAGTTTATACAGATAGCGTTGTAGATATCTCCATCTTAATACAGATGGCGGTGTAGATATTTATATGTTCATACAGATGGCGGTGCACATATTTCCATTTTCATACAGATGGCGGTGAAGATATTTCCATTTTCATACAGATGGCGGTGCAGATACTTCCATGTTCATACGGATAGCGGTGCTGATATTTCCATGTTTATACAGGTAGCGGTGTAGATATTTCCATGTTTATACAGATAGTAGTGTAGATATTTCCATGTTTATACACATAGCGGTGTAGATATTTCCATGTTTATACAGATAGCGGTGTAGATAACTCCGTCTTAATACAGATGGCGGTGTAGATATTTATATGTTCATTCAGATGGCGGTGCAGATATTTCCATGTTCATACAGATGGCGGTATAGATATTTCCATGTTCATACAGATAGCGGTGTAGTTATTTCCATGTGTAAAGAGATAGCTGTGTAGATATTTCCATGTATATGCAGATAGCTGTGTAGACATTTCCATTTTCATGCAGATAGCAGTGTATATATTTCCCTGTTCAAACAGTTAGCGGTGCAGATATTTCCATGTTCATAACGATAGCAGTGTAGATAATTCCATGTTTATGCAGATAGCGGTGAAGATGTATGCATGTTTACACAGATAGCGGTGTATATATTTCCATGTTCATCCAGACGGCTGAGTAGATATATCCATGTTCATACATATAGCGGTGTAGATATTTCCATGTTCATACAGATAGCGGTGCAGATATTTCCATGTTCATCCAGATGGCTGTGTAGATATATCCATGTTCATACAGATGGCGGTGAAGATATTTCCATGTTCATACAGATAGCGGTGTAGATATTTCCATGTTCATACAGATAGCGGTGTAGATATTTCCATGTTCATACAGATAGCGGTGTATGTGTTTCCATGTTCATACAGATAGCAGTGTAGATATTTCCATGTTCATCCAGATGGCTGTGTAGATATATCCATGTTCATACAGATATTGGGGTAGATATTTCCATGTTCATCCAGATGGCTGTGTAGCTATTTCCATGTTCATACAGATAGAGGTGTAGATATTTCCATGTTCATACAGATAGCGGTGTAGATATTTCCATGTTCATACAGATAGCCGTGTAGATATTGCCATGTTCATACCGATATCGGTGCTGATACTTCCATGTTTATACAGGTAGCGGTGTACATATTTCCGTGATTATACAGGTAGCGGTGTAGATATTTCCATGTTCATACAGATAGCGGTGTAGATATTTCCATGTTTATACAGATAGCGGTGTAGATATCTCCTTCTTAATACAGATGGCGGTGAAGATATTTATATATTCATACAGATGGCGGTGCAGATATTTCCATGTTCATACAGATGGTGGTGTAGATATTTCCATGTTTATAGAGATAGCGGTGTAGTTATTTCCATGTGCAAAGAGATAGCTGTGTAGATATTTCCATGTATATACAGATAGCTGTGTAGATATATCCATTTCCATGCAGATAGCGGTGTAGATATTTCCATGTTCAAACAGATAGCGGTGTAGATATTTCCATGTTCATACAGATAGCGGTGTGGGTATTTCCATGTTTATACAGATAGCGGTGAAGATGTATGCATGTTTACACAGATAGCGGTGTGGATATTTTCATGTTCATACAGATAGCGGTGTAGACATTTCCATGTTCATCCAGATGGCTGTGTAGACATATCCAAGTTCATACAGATGGCGGTGAAGATATTTCCATGCTTATACAGAAGCTGTTTAGATATATCCATGTTGATACAGATGGCGCTGAAAATTTTTCCATGTTCATACAGATGGCGGTGTAGATATTTCCATGTCCATACAGATAGCGGTGCTGATATTTCCATGTTTATACAGGTAGCAGTGTCGATATTTCCATGTTTATACAGATAGTGGTGTAGATATTTCCATGTTTATACACATAGCGGTGTAGATATTTCCATGTTTATACAGATAGCGGTGTAGATATCTCCATCTTAATACAGATGGCAGTGTAGATATTTATATATTCATACAGATGGCGGTGCAGATATTTCCATGTTCATACAGATGGCGGTGAAGATATTTCCATGTTCATACAGATGGCGGTGTAGATAATTCCATGTTCATACTGATAGCGGTGCTGATATTTCCATGTTTATACAGGTAGCGGTGTAGATATTTCCATGTTTATACAGATAGCGGTGTAGATATTTCCATGTTTATACACATAGCGGTGTAGATATATCCATGTTTATACACATAGCAGTGTAGATATCTCCATCTTAATACAGATGGCGGTGTAGATATTTATATGTTCATTCAGATGGCGGTGCAGATATTTCCATGTTTATACAGATGGCGGTGTAGATATTTCCATGTTCATACAGATAGCGGTGTAGTTATTTCCATGTGTAAAGAGATAGCTGTGTAGATATTTCCATGTATAGGCAGATAGCTGTGTAGACATTTCCATTTTCATGCAGATAGCGGTGTATATATTTCCCTGTTCAAACAGTTAGCGGTGTAGATATTTCCATGTTCATGAAGATAGCAGTGTTGATATTTCCTTGTTTATACAGATAGCGGTGAAGATGTATGCATGTTTACACAGATAGCGGTGTAGATATTTCCATGTTCATCCAGATGGCTGTGTAGATATATCCATGTTCATACAGATAGCGGTGTAGATATTTCCATCTTCATACAGATAGCGGTGCAGATTTTTCCATGTTCATCCAGATGGCTGTGTAGATATATGCATGTTCATACAGATGGCGGTGAAGATATTTCCATGTTCATACAGATAGCGGTGTAGATATTTCCATGTTCATACAGATAGCGGTGTAGATATTTCCATGTTCATACAGATAGCGGTGTATGTATTTCCATGTTCATACAGATAGCGGTGTAGATATTTCCATGTTCATCCAGATGGCTGTGTAGATATATCCATGTTCATACAGATAGCGCTGAAGATATTTCCATGTTCATCCAGAAGGCTGTGTAGCTATTTCCATGTTCATACAGATAGTGGTGTCGATATTTCCATGTTCATATAGATAGCGGTGTAGATATTTCCATGTTCATACAGATAGCCTTGTAGATATTGCCATGTTCATACTGATAGCGGTGCTGATACTTCCATGTTTATACAGGTAGCGGTGTACACATTTCCGTGTTTATACAGGTAGCGGTGTAGATATTTCCATGTTCATACAGATAGCGGTGTAGCTATTTCCATGTTCATACAGATAGCGGTGTAGATATCTCCTTCTTAATACAGATGGCGGTGTAGATATTTATATGTTCATACAGATGGCGGTGCAGATATTTCCATGTTCATACAGATGGTGGTGTAGATATTTCCATGTTTATAGAGATAGCGGTGTAGTTATTTCCATGGGCAAAGAGAAAGCTGTGTAGATATTTCCATGTATATGCAGATAGCTGTGTAGATATTTCCATTTTCATGCAGATAGCGGTGTAGATATTTCCATGTTCAAACAGATAGCGGTGTAGATATTTCCATGTTCATACAGATAGCGGTGTGGATATTTCCATGTTTATACAGATAGCGGTGAAGATGTATGCATGTTTACACAGATAGCGGTGTAGATATTTCCATGTTCATACAGATAGCGGTGTAGATATTTCCATGTTAATCCAGACGGCTGTGTAGACATATCCATGTTCATACAGATGGCGGTGAAGATATTTCCATGTTCATACAGATGGCTGTGTAGATATATCCAGGTTCATAGAGATGGCGGTGAAGATTTTTCCATGTTCATACAGAAGCGGTGTAGATATTTCCATGTTCATACAGATAGCGGTGCTGATATTTCCAAGTTTATACAGGTAGCAGTGTAGATATTTCCATGTTTATACAGATAGCGGTGTTGATATTTCCATGTTTATACACATAGCGGTGTAGATATTTCCATGTTTATACAGATAGCGTGTAGATATCTCCATCTTAATACAGATGGCGGTGTAGATATTTATATGTTCATACAGATAGCGGTGCAGATATTTCCATGTTCATACAGATGGCGGTGAAGATATTTCCATGATCATACAGATGGCGGTGTAGATACTTCCATGTTCATACTGATAGCGGTGCTGATATTTCCATGTTTATACAGATAGCGGTGCAGATATTTCCATTTTAATACAGATGGCGGTGTAGATATTTATATGTTCATTCAGATGGCGGTGGAGATATTTCCATGTTCATACAGATGGCGGTGTAGATATTTCCATGTTCATACAGATAGCGGTGTAGTTATATTCCATGTGTAAAGAGATAGCTGTGTAGATATTTCCATGTATATGCAGACAGCTGTGTAGACATTTCCGTTTTCATGCAGATAGCGGTTTATATATTTCCCTGTTCAAACAGTTAGCGGTGTAGATATTTCCATGTTCATAAAGATAGCAGTGTAGATATTTCCATGTTTATACAGAAAGCGGTGAAGATGTATGCATGTTTACACAGATAGCAGTGTAGATATTTCCATGTTCATCCAGATGGCTCTGTAGATATATCCATGTTCATACAGATAGCGGTGTAGATATTTCCATGTTCATACAGATAGCGGTGCAGATATTTCCATGTTCATCCAGATGGCTGTGTAGATATATCCATGTTCATACAGATAGCGGTGTAGATATTTCCATGTTCATCCAGATGGCTGTGTAGCTATTTCCATGTTCATACAGATGGTGGTGTAGATATTTCCATGTTCATACAGATAGCGGTGTAGATATTTCCATGTTCATACAGATAGCCGTGTAGGTATTGCCATGTCCATACCGATAGCGGTGCTGATACTTCCATGTTTATACAGGTAGCGGTGTACATATTTCCGTGTTTATACAGGTAGCGGTGTAGATATTTCCATGTTCATACAGATAGCGGTGTAGATATTTCCATGTTTATACAGATAGCGGTGTAGATATCTCCTTCTTAATACAGATGGCGGTGTAGATATTTATATGTTCATACAGATGGCGGTGCAGATATTTCCATGTTCATACAGATGGTGGTGTAGATATTTCCATGTTTATAGAGATAGCGGTGTAGTTATTTCCATGTGCAAAGAGATAGCTGTGTAGATATTTCCATGTATATGCAGATAGCTGTGTAGATATTTCCATTTTCATGCAGATAGCGGTGTAGATATTTCCATGTTCAAACAGATAGCGGTGTAGATATATCCATGTTCATACAGATAGCGGTGTGGATATTTCCATGTTTATACAGATAGCAGTGAAGATGTATGCATGTTTACACAGATAGCGGTGTAGATATTTCCATGTTCATACAGATAGCGGTGTAGATATTTCCATGTTCATCCAGATGGCTGTGTAGACATATCCATGTTCATACAGATGGCGGTGAAGATATTTTCATGTTCATACAGATGGCTGTGTAGATATATCCATGTTCATACAGATGGCGGTGAAGATTTTTCCATGTTCATACAGATGGCGGTGTAGATATTTCCATGTTCATACAGATAGCGGTGCTGATATTTCCACGTTTATACAGGTAGCAGTGTAGATATTTCCATGTTTATACTGATAGCGGTGTAGATATTTCCATGTTTATACACATAGCGGTGTAGATATTTCCAAGTTTATACAAATAGCGGTGTAGATATCTCCATCTTAATACAGATGGCGGTGTAGATATTTATATGTTCATACAGATGGCGGTGCAGATATTTCCATTTTCATACAGATGGCGGTGAAGATATTTCCATGTTCATACAGATGGCGGTGAAGATACTTCCATGTTCATACTGATAGCGGTGCTGATATTTCCATGTTTATACAGGTAGCGGTGTAGATATTTCCATGTTTATACAGATAGCAGTGTAGATATTTCCATGTTTATACAGATAGCGGTGTAGATAACTCCATCTTAATACAGATGGCGGTGTAGATATTTATATGTTCATTCAGATGGCGGTGCAGATATTTCCATGTTCATACAGATAGCGGTGTAGTTATTTCCATGTGTAAAGAGATAGCTGTGTAGATATTTACATGTATATGCAGATAGCTGTGTAGACATTTCCATTTACATGCAGATAGCGGTGTATATATTTCCCTGTTCAAAAAGTTAGCGGTGCAGATATTTCCATGTTCATAAAGATAGCAGTGTAGATAATTCCATGTTTATACAGATAGCGGTGAAGATGTATGCATGTTTACACAGATAGCGGTGTATATATTTCCATGTTCATCCAGATGGCTGAGTAGATATATCCATGTTCATACAGATAGCGGTGTAGATATTTCCATGTTCATACAGATAGCGGTGCAGATATTTCCATGTTCATCCAGATGGCTGTGTAGATATATCCATGTTCATACAGATGGCGGTGAAGATATTTCCAAGTTCATACAGATAGCGGTGTAGATATTTCCATGTTCATACAGATAGCGGTGTAGATATTTCCATGTTCATACAGATAGCGGTGTATGTGTTTCCATGTTCATACAGATAGCAGTGTAGATATTTCCATGTTCATCCAGATGGCTGTGTAGATATATCCATGTTCATACAGATAGCGGTGTAGATATTTCCATGTTCATCCAGATGGCTGTGTAGATATATCCATGTTTATAGAGATAGCAGTGTAGTAATTTCCATGTGTAAAGAGATAGCTTTGTAGATATTTCCATGTATGTGCAGATAGCTGAGTAGATATTTCCATTTTCATGCAGATAGCGGTGTGGATATTTCCATTTTCAAACAGATAGCGGTGTAGATATTTCCATGTTCATACAGATAGCGGTGTAGATATTTCCATGTTTACACAGATAGCGGTGAAGATGTGTGCATGTTTACACAGATAGCGGTGTAGATATTTCCATGTTCATACAGAAAACGGTGTAGATATTTCCATGTTTATACAGATAGCGGTGAAGATGTATGCAACTTTACACAGATAGCGGTGTAGATAATTCCATGTTCATCCAGATGGCTGTGTAGATATTTCCACGTTCATCCAAATGGCTGTGTAGATATATCCATGTTCATACAGATGGCGGTGAAGATATTTCCATATTCATACAGATGGCGGTGTAGATATTTCCATGTTCATACCGATAGCGGTGCTGATATTTCCATGTTCATACAGGTAACTGTGTAGATATTTCCATGTTTATACAGATAGCGTTGTAGATATTTCCATGTTTATACACATTGCGGTGTAGATATTTCCATGTTTATACTGATAGCGGTGTAGATATCTCCATCTTAATACAGATGGCGGTGTAGATATTTATATGTTCATACAGATGGCTGTGCAGTTATTTCCATGTTCATACAGATGACGGTGTAGATATTACCATGTTTACTGAGATAGCGGTGTAGTTATTTCCATGTGTAAAGAGATAGCTGTATAGATATTTCCATGTATATGCAGATAGCTGTGTAGATATTTCCATTTTCATGCAGATAGCGGTGTAGATATTTCCATGTTCAAACAGATAGCGGTGTAGATATTTCCATGTTCATACAGATAGCGGTGTAGATATTTCCATGTTCATACAGATAGCGGTGTAGATATTTCCATGTTCATACAGATAGCAGTGTATGTATTTCCATGTTCATACAGATAGCAGTGTAGATATTTCCATTTTCATGCAGATAGCGGTGTAGTTATTTCCCTGTTCAAACAGTTAGCGGTGTAGATATTTCCATGTTTATACAGATAGCGGTGAAGATGTATGCATGTTTACACAGATAGCGGTGTAGATAATTCCATGTTCATCCAGATGGCTGTGTAGATATATCCATGTTCATACAGATGGCGGTGAAGATATTTCCATGTTCATACAGATAGCGGTGTAGATATTTCCATGTTCATACAGATAGCAGTGTAGATATTTCCATGTTCATACAGACAGCGGTGTATGTATCTCCATGTTCATACAGATAGCGGTGTAGATATTTCCGTGTTTATACAGGTAGCGGTGTTGATATTTCCATGTTCATACAGATAGCGGTGTAGATATTTCCATGTTCATAAAGATAGCGGTGCAGATATTTCCATGTTCATCCAGATAGCGGTGCAGATATTTCCATGTTCATCCAGATGGCTGTGTAGATATATCCATGTTCATACAGATGGCGGTGAAGATATTTCCATGTTCATACAGATAGCGGTGTAGATATTTCCATGTTCATACAGATAGCGGTGTAGGTATTTCCATGTTCATAGAGATAGCGGTGTATGTATTTCCATGTTCATACAGATAGCAGTGTAGATAATTCCATATTCATCCAGATGGCTGTGTAGATATTTCCATGTTCATACAGATAGCGGTGTAGATATTATTTCCATGTTCATACAGATAGTGGTGTAGATATTTCCATGTTCATACAGATTGCCTTGTTGATATTGCCACGTTCATACCGATAGCGGTGCTGATACTTCCATGTTTATACAGGTAGCGGTGTACATATTTCCGTGTTTATACAGATAGCGGTGTAGATATTTCCATGTTCATACAGATGGCGGGGTAGATATTTCCATGTTTATAGAGATAGCGGTGTAGTTATTTCCATGTGTAAAGAGATAGCTGTGTAGATATTTCCATGTATATGCAGATAGCTGTGTAGATATTTCCATTTTCATGCAGATAGCGGTGTAGATATTTCCATGTTCAAACAGTTAGCGGTGTAGATATTTCCATGTTCATAAAGAAAGCGGTGTAGATATTTCCATGTTTATACACATAGCGGTGAAGATGTATGCATGTTTACACAGATAGCGGTGTAGATATTTCCATGTTCATCCAGATGGCTGTGTAGATATATCCATGTTCATACAGATGGCGGTGAAGATATTTCCATGTTCATACAGATAGCGGTGTAGATATTTCCATGTTCATACAGATAGCGGTGTAGATATTTCCATGTTCATACAGATAGCCGTGTAGATATTGCCATGTTCATACCGATAGCGCTGCTGATACTTCCATGTTTATACAGGTAGCGGTGTACATATTTCCGTGTTTATACAGATAGCGGTGTAGATATTTCCATGTTCATACAGATGGCGGTGTAGATATTTCCATGTTTACAGTGATAGCGGTGTAGTTATTTCCATGTGTAAAGAGATAGCTTTGTAGATATTTCCATGTATGTGCAGATAGCTGAGTAGATATTTCCATTTTCATGCAGATAGCGGTGTGGATATTTCCATTTTCAAACAGATAGCGGTGTAGATATTTCCATGTTCATACAGGTAGCGGTGTAGATATTTCTATGTTTACACTGATAGCGGTGAAGATGTATGCATGTTTACACAGATAGCGGTGTAGATATTTCCATGTTCATACAGAAAACGGAGTAGATATTTCCATGTTTATACAGATAGCGGTGAAGATGTATGCATCTTTACACAGATAGCGGTGTAGATAATTCCATGTTCATCCAGATGGCTGTGTAGATATTTCCACGTTCATCCAGATGGCTGTGTAGATATATCCATGTTCATACAGATGGCGGTGAAGATATTTCCATATTCATACAGAAGGCGGTGCAGATATTTCCATGTTCATACCGATAGCGGTGCTGATATTTCCATGTTCATACAGGTAACTGTGTAGATATTTCCATGTTTATACAGATAGCGGTGTAGATATTTCCATGTTTATACACATAGCGGTGTAGATATTTCCATGTTTATACTGATAGCGGTGTAGATATCTCCATCTTAATACAGATGGCGGTGTAGATATTTATATGTTCATACAGATGGCTGTGCAGTTATTTCCATGTTCATACAGATGACGTTGTAGATATTACCATGTTTATAGAGATAGCGGTGTAGTTATTTCCATGTGTAAAGAGATAGCTGTATAGATATTTCCATGTATATGCAGATAGCTGTGTAGATATTTCCATTTTCATGCAGATAGCGGTGTAGATATTTCCATGTTCAAACAGATAGCGGTGTAGATATTTCCATGTTCATACAGAAAGCGGTGTAGATATTTCCATGTTCATACAGATAGCGGTGTTGATATTTCCATGTTCATACAGATAGCAGTGTATGTATTTCCATGTTCATACAGATAGCAGTGTAGATATTTCCATTTTCATGCAGATAGCGGTGTAGTTATTTCCCTGTTCAAACAGTTAGCGTTGTAGATATTTCCATGTTCATACAGATAGAGGTGTAGATATTTCCATGTTTATACAGATAGCGGTGAAGATGTATGCATGTTTAAACAGATAGCGGTGTAGATAATTCCATGTTCATCCAGATGGCTGTGTAGATATATCCATGTTCATACAGATGGCGGTGTAGTTATTTCCATGTGTAAAGAGATAGCTGTGTAGATATTTACATGTATATGCAGATAGCTGTGTAGACATTTCCATTTACATGCAGATAGCGGTGTATATATTTCCCTGTTCAAAAAGTTAGCGGTGCAGATATTTCCATGTTCATAAAGATAGCAGTGTAGATAATTCCATGTTTATACAGATAGCGGTGAAGATGTATGCATGTTTACACAGATAGCGGTGTATATATTTCCATGTTCATCCAGATGGCTGAGTAGATATATCCATGTTCATACAGATAGCGGTGTAGATATTTCCATGTTCATACAGATAGCGGTGTAGATATTTCCATGTTCATACAGATAGCGGTGTAGATATTTCCATGTTCATACAGATAGCCGTGTAGATATTGCCATGTTCATACCGATAGCGCTGCTGATACTTCCATGTTTATACAGGTAGTGGTGTACATATTTCCGTGTTTATACAGATAGCGGTGTAGATATTTCCATGTTCATACAGATGGCGGTGTAGATATTTCCATGTTTACAGTGATAGCGGTGTAGTTATTTCCATGTGTAAAGAGATAGCTTTGTAGATATTTCCATGTATGTGCAGATAGCTGAGTAGATATTTCCATTTTCATGCAGATAGCGGTGTGGATATTTCCATTTTCAAACAGATAGCGGTGTAGATATTTCCATGTTCATACAGGTAGCGGTGTAGATATTTCTATGTTTACACTGATAGCGGTGAAGATGTATGCATGTTTACACAGATAGCGGTGTAGATATTTCCATGTTCATACAGAAAACGGAGTAGATATTTCCATGTTTATACAGATAGCGGTGAAGATGTATGCATCTTTACACAGATAGCGGTGTAGATAATTCCATGTTCATCCAGATGGCTGTGTAGATATTTCCACGTTCATCCAGATGGCTGTGTAGATATATCCATGTTCATACAGATGGCGGTGAAGATATTTCCATATTCATACAGAAGGCGGTGCAGATATTTCCATGTTCATACAGATAGCGGTGTAGATATTTCCATGTTAATCCAGACGGCTGTGTAGACATATCCATGTTCATACAGATGGCGGTGAAGATATTTCCATGTTCATACAGATGGCTGTGTAGATATATCCAGGTTCATAGAGATGGCGGTGAAGATTTTTCCATGTTCATACAGAAGCGGTGTAGATATTTCCATGTTCATACAGATAGCGGTGCTGATATTTCCAAGTTTATACAGGTAGCAGTGTAGATATTTCCATGTTTATACAGATAGCGGTGTTGATATTTCCATGTTTATACACATAGCGGTGTAGATATTTCCATGTTTATACAGATAGCGTGTAGATATCTCCATCTTAATACAGATGGCGGTGTAGATATTTATATGTTCATACAGATAGCGGTGCAGATATTTCCATGTTCATACAGATGGCGGTGAAGATATTTCCATGATCATACAGATGGCGGTGTAGATACTTCCATGTTCATACTGATAGCGGTGCTGATATTTCCATGTTTATACAGATAGCGGTGCAGATATTTCCATTTTAATACAGATGGCGGTGTAGATATTTATATGTTCATTCAGATGGCGGTGGAGATATTTCCATGTTCATACAGATGGCGGTGTAGATATTTCCATGTTCATACAGATAGCGGTGTAGTTATATTCCATGTGTAAAGAGATAGCTGTGTAGATATTTCCATGTATATGCAGACAGCTGTGTAGACATTTCCGTTTTCATGCAGATAGCGGTTTATATATTTCCCTGTTCAAACAGTTAGCGGTGTAGATATTTCCATGTTCATAAAGATAGCAGTGTAGATATTTCCATGTTTATACAGAAAGCGGTGAAGATGTATGCATGTTTACACAGATAGCAGTGTAGATATTTCCATGTTCATCCAGATGGCTCTGTAGATATATCCATGTTCATACAGATAGCGGTGTAGATATTTCCATGTTCATACAGATAGCGGTGCAGATATTTCCATGTTCATCCAGATGGCTGTGTAGATATATCCATGTTCATACAGATAGCGGTGTAGATATTTCCATGTTCATCCAGATGGCTGTGTAGCTATTTCCATGTTCATACAGATGGTGGTGTAGATATTTCCATGTTCATACAGATAGCGGTGTAGATATTTCCATGTTCATACAGATAGCCGTGTAGGTATTGCCATGTCCATACCGATAGCGGTGCTGATACTTCCATGTTTATACAGGTAGCGGTGTACATATTTCCGTGTTTATACAGGTAGCGGTGTAGATATTTCCATGTTCATACAGATAGCGGTGTAGATATTTCCATGTTTATACAGATAGCGGTGTAGATATCTCCTTCTTAATACAGATGGCGGTGTAGATATTTATATGTTCATACAGATGGCGGTGCAGATATTTCCATGTTCATACAGATGGTGGTGTAGATATTTCCATGTTTATAGAGATAGCGGTGTAGTTATTTCCATGTGCAAAGAGATAGCTGTGTAGATATTTCCATGTATATGCAGATAGCTGTGTAGATATTTCCATTTTCATGCAGATAGCGGTGTAGATATTTCCATGTTCAAACAGATAGCGGTGTAGATATATCCATGTTCATACAGATAGCGGTGTGGATATTTCCATGTTTATACAGATAGCAGTGAAGATGTATGCATGTTTACACAGATAGCGGTGTAGATATTTCCATGTTCATACAGATAGCGGTGTAGATATTTCCATGTTCATCCAGATGGCTGTGTAGACATATCCATGTTCATACAGATGGCGGTGAAGATATTTTCATGTTCATACAGATGGCTGTGTAGATATATCCATGTTCATACAGATGGCGGTGAAGATTTTTCCATGTTCATACAGATGGCGGTGTAGATATTTCCATGTTCATACAGATAGCGGTGCTGATATTTCCACGTTTATACAGGTAGCAGTGTAGATATTTCCATGTTTATACTGATAGCGGTGTAGATATTTCCATGTTTATACACATAGCGGTGTAGATATTTCCAAGTTTATACAAATAGCGGTGTAGATATCTCCATCTTAATACAGATGGCGGTGTAGATATTTATATGTTCATACAGATGGCGGTGCAGATATTTCCATTTTCATACAGATGGCGGTGAAGATATTTCCATGTTCATACAGATGGCGGTGAAGATACTTCCATGTTCATACTGATAGCGGTGCTGATATTTCCATGTTTATACAGGTAGCGGTGTAGATATTTCCATGTTTATACAGATAGCAGTGTAGATATTTCCATGTTTATACAGATAGCGGTGTAGATAACTCCATCTTAATACAGATGGCGGTGTAGATATTTATATGTTCATTCAGATGGCGGTGCAGATATTTCCATGTTCATACAGATAGCGGTGTAGTTATTTCCATGTGTAAAGAGATAGCTGTGTAGATATTTACATGTATATGCAGATAGCTGTGTAGACATTTCCATTTACATGCAGATAGCGGTGTATATATTTCCCTGTTCAAAAAGTTAGCGGTGCAGATATTTCCATGTTCATAAAGATAGCAGTGTAGATAATTCCATGTTTATACAGATAGCGGTGAAGATGTATGCATGTTTACACAGATAGCGGTGTATATATTTCCATGTTCATCCAGATGGCTGAGTAGATATATCCATGTTCATACAGATAGCGGTGTAGATATTTCCATGTTCATACAGATAGCGGTGCAGATATTTCCATGTTCATCCAGATGGCTGTGTAGATATATCCATGTTCATACAGATGGCGGTGAAGATATTTCCAAGTTCATACAGATAGCGGTGTAGATATTTCCATGTTCATACAGATAGCGGTGTAGATATTTCCATGTTCATACAGATAGCGGTGTATGTGTTTCCATGTTCATACAGATAGCAGTGTAGATATTTCCATGTTCATCCAGATGGCTGTGTAGATATATCCATGTTCATACAGATAGCGGTGTAGATATTTCCATGTTCATCCAGATGGCTGTGTAGATATATCCATGTTTATAGAGATAGCAGTGTAGTAATTTCCATGTGTAAAGAGATAGCTTTGTAGATATTTCCATGTATGTGCAGATAGCTGAGTAGATATTTCCATTTTCATGCAGATAGCGGTGTGGATATTTCCATTTTCAAACAGATAGCGGTGTAGATATTTCCATGTTCATACAGATAGCGGTGTAGATATTTCCATGTTTACACAGATAGCGGTGAAGATGTGTGCATGTTTACACAGATAGCGGTGTAGATATTTCCATGTTCATACAGAAAACGGTGTAGATATTTCCATGTTTATACAGATAGCGGTGAAGATGTATGCATGTTTACACAGGTAGCGGTGTAGATATTTCCATGTTCATACAGAAAACGGTGTAGATATTTCCATGTTTATACAGATAGCGTTGAAGATGTATGCATGTTTACACAGATAGCGGTGTAGATAATTCCATGTTCATCCAGATGGCTGTGTAGATATTTCCACGTTCATCCAGATGGCTGTGTAGATATATCCATGTTCATACAGATGGCGGTGAAGTTATTTCCGTGTTCGTACTGATGGCTGTGTAGGTATTTCCATGTTCATACCGATAGCGGTGCTGATATTTCCACGTTCATACAGGTAACTGTGTAGATATTTCCATGTTTATACAGATAGCGGTGTAGATATTTCCATGTTTATACACATAGTGGTGTATATATTTCCATGTTTATACTGATAGCGGTGTAGTTATATCCATCTTAATACAGATGGCGGTGTAGATATTTATATGCTCATACAGGTGGCGGTGCATTTATTTCCATGTTCATACAGATGGCGGTGTAGATATTACCATGTTTATAGAGATAGCGGTGTAGTTATTTCCATGTGTAAAGAGATAGCTGTATAGATATTTCCATGTATATGCAGATAGCTGTGTAGATATTTCCATTTTCATGCAGATAGCTGTGTAGATATTTCCATGTTCAAACAGTTAGCAGTGTAGATATTTCCATGTTCATAAAGATAGCGGTGTAGATATTTCCATGTTTATACAGATAGCGGTGAAGATGTAAGCATGTTGACACAGATAGCGGTGTAGATATTTCCATGTTCATCCAGATGGCTGTGTAGATATTTCCATGTTCATACAGATGGCGGTGAAGATATTTCCATGTTCATACAGATAGCGGTGTAGATATTTCCATGTTCATACAGATAGCGGTGTAGATATTTCCATGTTCATACAGACAGCGGTGTATGTATCTCCATGTTCATACAGATAGCGGTGTAGATATTTCCATGTTTTTACAGGTAGCGGTGTCGATATTTCCATGTTCATACAGATAGCGGTGTAGATATTTCCATGTTCATAAAGATAGCGGTGCAGATATTTCCATGTTCATACAGATTGCGGTGCAGATATTTCCATGTTCATCCAGATGGCTGTGTAGATATATCCATGTTCATACAGATGGCGGTGAAGATATTTCCATGTTCATACAGATAGCGGTGTAGATATTTCCATGTTCATACAGATAGCGGTGTAGGTATTTCCATGTTCATAGAGATAGCGGTGTATGTATTTCCATGTTCATAAAGATAGCGGTGTAGATAATTCCATATTCATCCAGATGGCTGTGTAGATATTTCCATGTTCATACAGATAGCGGTGTAGATATTTCCATGTTCATACAGATAGCGGTGTAGATATTTCCATGTTCATACAGATTGCCGTGTTGATATTGCCACGTTCATACCGATAGCGGTGCTGATACTTCCATGTTTATACGGGTAGCGGTGTACATATTTCCGTGTTTATACAGATAGCAGTGTAGATATTTCCATGTTCATACAGATGGCGGGGTAGATATTTCCATGTTTATAGAGATAGCGGTGTAGTTATTTCCATGTGTAAAGAGATAGCTGTGTAGATATTTCCATGTATATGCAGATAGCTGTGTAGATATTTCCATTTTCATGCAGATAGCGGTGTAGATATTTCCATGTTCAAACAGTTAGCGGTGTAGATATTTCCATGTTCATAAAGATAGCGGTGTAGATATTTCCATGTTTATACACATAGCGGTGAAGATGTATGCATGTTTACACAGATAGCGGTGTAGATATTTCCATGTTCATCCAGATGGCTGTGTAGATATATCCATGTTCATACAGATGGCGGTGAAGATATTTCCATGTTCATACAGATAGCGGTGTAGATATTTCCATGTTCATACAGATAGCGGTGTAGATATTTCCATGTTCATACAGATAGCGGTGTAGTTATTTCCATGTGTAAAGAGATAGCTTTGTAGATATTTCCATGTATGTGCAGATAGCTGAGTAGATATTTCCATTTTCATGCAGATAGCGGTGTGGATATTTCCATTTTCAAACAGATAGCGGTGTAGATATTTCCATTTTCATACAGGTAGCGGTGTAGATATTTCCATGTTTACACAGATAGCGGTGAAGATGTATGCATGTTTACACAGATAGCGGTGTAGATATTTCCATGTTCATACAGAAAACGGAGTAGATATTTCCATGTTTATACAGATAGCGGTGAAGATGTATGCATCTTTACACAGATAGCGGTGTAGATAATTCCATGTTCATCCAGATGGCTGTGTAGATATTTCCACGTTCATCCAGATGGCTGTGTAGATATATCCATGTTCATACAGATGGCGGTGAAGATATTTCCATATTCATACAGAAGGCGGTGCAGATATTTCCATGTTCATACCGATAGCGGTGCTGATATTTCCATGTTCATACAGGTAACTGTGTAGATATTTCCATGTTTATACAGATAGCGGTGTAGATATTTCCATGTTTATACACATAGCGGTGTAGATATTTCCATGTTTATACTGATAGCGGTGTAGATATCTCCATCTTAATACAGATGGCGGTGTAGATATTTATATGTTCATACAGATGGCTGTGCAGTTATTTCCATGTTCATACAGATGACGGTGTAGATATTACCATGTTTATAGAGATAGCGGTGTAGTTATTTCCATGTGTAAAGAGATAGCTGTATAGATATTTCCATGTATATGCAGATAGCTGTGTAGATATTTCCATTTTCATGCAGATAGCGGTGTAGATATTTCCATGTTCAAACAGATAGCGGTGTAGATATTTCCATGTTCATACAGATAGCGGTGTAGATATTTCCATGTTCATACAGATAGCGGTGTAGATATTTCCATGTTCATACAGATAGCAGTGTATGTATTTCCATGTTCATACAGATAGCAGTGTAGATATTTCCATTTTCATGCAGATAGCGGTGTAGTTATTTCCCTGTTCAAACAGTTAGCGTTGTAGATATTTCCATGTTCATACAGATAGCGGTGTAGATATTTCCATGTTTATACAGATAGCGGTGAACATGTATGCATGTTTACACAGATAGCGGTGTAGATAATTCCATGTTCATCCAGATGGCTGTGTAGATATATCCATGTTCATACAGATGGCGGTGAAGATATTTCCTTGTTCATACAGATAGCGGTGTAGATATTTGATGTTCATACAGATAGCGGCGTAGATATTTCCGTGTTCATACAGACAGCGGTGAATGTATCTCCATGTTCATACAGATAGCGGTGTAGGTATTTCCATGTTCATCCAGATGGCTGTGTAGATATTTCCATGTTTATAGAGATAGCGGTGTAGTTATTTCCATGTGTAAAGAGATAGCTTTGTAGATATTTCCATGTATGTGCAGACAGCTGTGTAGATATTTCCATTTTCATGCAGATAGCGGTGTAGATATTTCCATTTTCAAACAGATAGCGGTGTATGTATTTCCATGTTCATACAGATAGCGGTGTAGACATTTCCATGTTCATACAGATAGCGGTGTTGATATTTCCATGTTTATACAGATAGCGGTGAAGATGTATGCATGTTTACACAGATAGCGGTGTAGATATTTCCATGTTCATACAGAAAACGGTGTAGATATTTCCATGTTTATACAGATAGCGTTGAAGATGTATGCATGTTTACACAGATAGCGGTGTAGATAATTCCATGTTCATCCAGATGGCTGTGTAGATATTTCCACGTTCATCCAGATGGCTGTGTAGATATATCCATGTTCATACAGATGGCGGTGAAGATATTTCCATGTTCATACTGATGGCTGTGTAGATATTTCCATGTTCATACCGATAGCGGTGCTGATACTTCCACGTTCATACAGGTAACTGTGTAGATATTTCCATGTTTATACAGATAGCGGTGTAGATATTTCCATGTTTATACACATAGTGGTGTAGATATTTCCATGTTTATACTGATAGCGGTGTAGTTATATCCATTTTAATACAGATGGCGGTGTAGATATTTATATGCTCATACAGGTGGCGGTGCATTTATTTCCATGTTCATACAGATGGCGGTGTAGATATTACCATGTTTATAGAGATAGCGGTGTAGTTATTTCCATGTGTAAAGAGATAGCTGTATAGATATTTCCATGTATATGCAGATAGCTGTGTAGATATTTCCATTTTCATGCAGATAGCTGTGTAGATATTTCCATGTTCAAACAGTTAGCAGTGTAGATATTTCCATGTTCATAAAGATAGCGGTGTAGATATTTCCATGTTTATACAGATAGCGGTGAAGATGTATGCATGTTGACACAGATAGCGGTGTAGATATTTCCATGTTCATCCAGATGGCTGTGTAGATATTTCCATGTTCATACAGATGGCGGTGAAGATATTTCCATGTTCATACAGATAGCGGTGTAGATATTTCCATGTTCATACAGATAGCGGTGTAGATATTTCCATGTTCATACAGATGGCGGTGTAGATATTTCCATGTTTATAGAGATAGCGGTGTAGTTATTTCCATGTGTAAAGAGATAGCTTTGTAGATATTTCCATGTATGTGCAGATAGCTGAGTAGATATTTCCATTTTCATGCAGATAGCGGTGTGGATATTTCCATTTTCAAACAGATAGCGGTGTAGATATTTCCATGTTCATACAGGTAGCGGTGTAGATATTTCCATGTTTACACAGATAGCGGTGAAGATGTATGCATGTTTACACAGATAGCGGTGTAGATATTTCCATGTTCATACAGAAAACGGAGTAGATATTTCCATGTTTATACAGATAGCGGTGAAGATGTATGCATGTTTACACAGATAGCGGTGTAGATATTTCCATGTTCATCCAGATGGCTGTGTAGATATATCCATGTTCATACAGATGGCGGTGAAGATATTTCCTTGTTCATACAGATAGCGGTGTAGATATTTGATGTTCATACAGATAGCGGTGTAGATATTTCCATGTTCATACAGACAGCGGTGAATGTATCTCCATGTTCATACAGATAGCGTTGTAGATATTTCCATGTTCATCCAGATGGCTGTGTAGATATTTCCATGTTTATAGAGATAGCGGTGTAGTTATTTCCATGTGTAAAGAGATAGCTTTGTAGATATTTCCATGTATGTGCAGACAGCTGTGTAGATATTTCCATTTTCATGCAGATAGCGGTGTAGATATTTCCATTTTCAAACAGATAGCGGTGTATGTATTTCCATGTTCATACAGATAGCGGTGTAGACATTTCCATGTTCATACAGATAGCGGTGTTGATATTTCCATGTTTATACAGATAGCGGTGAAGATGTATGCATGTTTACACAGATAGCGGTGTAGATATTTCCATGTTCATACAGAAAACGGTGTAGATATTTCCATGTTTATACAGATAGCGTTGAAGATGTATGCATGTTTACACAGATAGCGGTGTAGATAATTCCATGTTCATCCAGATGGCTGTGTAGATATTTCCACGTTCATCCAGATGGCTGTGTAGATATATCCATGTTCATACAGATGGCGGTGAAGATATTTCCGTGTTCGTACTGATGGCTGTGTAGGTATTACCATGTTCATACCGATAGCGGTGCTGATATTTCCACGTTCATACAGGTAACTGTGTAGATATTTCCATGTTTATACAGATAGCGGTGTAGATATTTCCATGTTTATACACATAGTGGTGTATATATTTCCATGTTTATACTGATAGCGGTGTAGTTATATCCATCTTAATACAGATGGCGGTGTAGATATTTATATGCTCATACAGGTGGCGGTGCATTTATTTCCATGTTCATACAGATGGCGGTGTAGATATTACCATGTTTATAGAGATAGCGGTGTAGTTATTTCCATGTGTAAAGAGATAGCTGTATAGATATTTCCATGTATATGCAGATAGCTGTGTAGATATTTCCATTTTCATGCAGATAGCTGTGTAGATATTTCCATGTTCAAACAGTTAGCAGTGTAGATATTTCCATGTTCATAAAGATAGCGGTGTAGATATTTCCATGTTTATACAGATAGCGGTGAAGATGTATGCATGTTGACACAGATAGCGGTGTAGATATTTCCATGTTCATCCAGATGGCTGTGTAGATATTTCCATGTTCATACAGATGGCGGTGAAGATATTTCCATGTTCATACAGATAGCGGTGTAGATATTTCCATGTTCATACAGATAGCGGTGTAGATATTTCCATGTTCATACAGACAGCGGTGTATGTATCTCCATGTTCATACAGATAGCGGTGTAGATATTTCCATGTTTATACAGGTAGCGGTGTCGATATTTCCATGTTCATACAGATGGCGGTCAAGATATTTCCATGTTCATACTGATGGCTGTGTAGATATTTCCATGTTCATACCGATAGCGGTGCTGATACTTCCACGTTCATACAGGTAACTGTGTAGATATTTCCATGTTTATACAGATAGCAGTGTAGATATTTCCATGTTTATACACATAGTGGTGTAGATATTTCCATGTTTATACTGATAGCGGTGTAGTTATTTCCATCTTAATACAGATAGCGGAGTAGAAATTTATATGTTCATACAGGTGGCAGTGCAGTTATTTCCATGTTCATACAGATGGCGGTGTAGATATTACCATGTTTATAGAGATAGCGGTGTAGTTATTTCCATGTGTAAAGAGATAGCTGTATAGATATTTCCATGAATATGCAAATAGCTGTGTAGATATTTCCATTTTCATGCAGATAGCTGTGTAGATATTTCTGTGTTCAAACAGTTAGCGGTGTAGATATTTCCATGTTCATAAAGATAGCGGTGTAGATATTTCCATGTTTATACAGATAGCGGTGAAGATGTATGCATGTTGACACAGATAGCGGTGTAGATATTTCCATGTTCATCCAGATGGCTGTGTAGATATATCCATGTTCATACAGATGGCGGTGAAGTTATTTCCATGTTCATACAGATAGTGGTGTAGATATTTCCATGTTCATACAGATAGCGGTGTAGATATTTCCATGTTCATACAGACAGCGGTGTATGTATCTCCATGTTCATACAGATAGCGGTGTAGATATTTCCGTGTTTATACAGGTAGCGGTGTAGATATTTCCATGTTCATACAGATAGCGGTGTAGATATTTCCATGTTCATAAAGATAGCGGTGCAGATATTTCCATGTTCATCCAGATAGAGGTGCAGATATTTCCATGTTCATCCAGATGGCTGTGTAGATATATCCATGTTCATACAGATGGCGGTGAAGATATTTCCATGTTCATACAGATAGCGGTGTAGATATTTCCATGTTCATACAGATAGCGGTGTAGATATTTCCATGTTCATAGAGATAGCGGTGTATGTATTTCCATGTTCATACAGATAGCGGTGTAGATAATTCCATATTCATCCAGATGGCTGTGTAGATATTTCCATGTTCATACAGATAGCGGTGTAGATATTTCCATGTTCATACAGATAGCAGTGTAGATATTTCCATGTTCATACAGATTGCCGTGTTGATATTGCCACGTTCATACCGATAGCGGTGCTGATACCTCCATTTTTATACGGGTAGCGGTGTACATATTTCCGTGTTTATACAGATAGCGGTGTAGATATTTCCATGTTCACACAGATGGCGGTGTAGATATTTCCATGTTTATAGAGATAGCGGTGTAGTTATTTCCATGTGCAAAGATATAGCTGTGTAGATATTTCCATGTATATGCAGATAGCTGTGTAGATATTTCCATTTTCATGCAGATAGCGGTGTAGATATTTCCATGTTCAAACAGTTAGCGGTGTAGATATTTCCATGTTCATAAAGATAGCGGTGTAGATATTTCCATGTTTATACCGATAGCGGTGAAGATGTATGCATGTTTACACAGATAGCGGTGTAGATATTTCCATGTTCATCCAGATGGCTGTGTAGATATATGCATGTTCATACAGATGGCGGTGAAGATATTTCCATGTTCATACAGATAGCGGTGTAGATATTTCCATGTTCATACAGATAGCGGTATAGATATTTCCATGTTCATACAGACAGCGGTGTATGTATCTCCATGTTCATAGAGATAGCGGTGTAGATATTTCCATGTTTATACAGGTAGCGCTGTAGCTATTTCCATGTTAATACAGATAGCGGTGTAGACATTTCCATGTTCATACAGATAGCGGTGCAGATATTTCCATGTTCATCCAGATAGCGGTGCAGATATTTCCATGTTCATCCAGATGGCTGTGTAGATGTATCCATGTTCATACAGATGGCAGTGAAGTTATTTCCATGTTCATATAGATATCGGTGTAGATATTTCCATGTTCATACAGATAGCGGTGTAGATATTTCCATGTTCATACAGATAGCGGTGTATGTATTTCCATGTTCATACAGATAGCGTTGTAGACATTTCCATGTTCATCAAGATGGCTGTGTAGATATTTCCATGTTCATACAGATAGCGGTGTAGATATTTCCATGTTCATACAGATAGCGGTGTAGATGTTTCGATGTTCATCCTGATGGCTGTGTAGATATATCCATGTTCATACAGATGGCGGTGAAGATATTTCCATGTTCATACAGATAGCGGTGTAGATATTTCCATGTTCATACAGATAGCCGTGTTGATATTGCCAAGTTCATACCGATAGCAGTGCTGATACTTCCATGTTTATACAGGTAGCGGTGTACATATTTCCGTGTTTATACAGATTGCGGTGTAGGTATTTCCATGTTCATACAGATGGCGGTGTAGATATTTCCATGTTTATAGAGATACCGGTGTAGTTATTTCCATGTGTAAAGAGATAGCTGTGTAGATATTTCCATGTATATGCAGATACTGTGTAGATATTTCCATTTTCATGCAGATAGCGGTGTGGATATTTCCATGTTTATACAGATAGCGGTGTAGATATCTCCATCTTAATACAGATGGCGGTGTAGATATTTATATGTTCATACAGATAGCAGTGCTGATATTTCCATGTTTATACAGGTAGCCGTGTAGATAATTCCATGTTCATACAGATAGCGGTGTAGATATTTCCATGTTCATACAGATGGCGGTGAAGATATTTCCATGTTCATACAGATAGCGGTGTACATATTTCCTTGTTCATACAGATAGTGGTGTAGATATTTCCATGTTCATATAGATAGAGGGGCTGATATTTCCATGTTCATACAGATAGCGGTGCTGATATTTCCATGTTTATACAGGTAGCGGTGTAGATATTTCCATGTTTATACAGATAGCGGTGTAGATATTTCCATGTTTATACAGATAGCGGTGTAGATATCTCCATCTTAATACAGATGGCGGTGTAGATATTTATATGTTCATACAGATGGCGGTGCAGATATTTCCATGTTCATAGAGATGGCGGTGTAGATATTACCATGTTTATAGAGATAGCGGTGTAGTTATTTCCATGTGTAAAGAGATAGTTGTATAGATATTTCCATGTATATGCAGATAGCTGTGTAGATATTTCCATTTTCATGCAGATAGCGGTGTAGATATTTCCATGTTCAAACAGATAGCGGTGTAGATATTTCCATGTTCATACAGATAGCGGTGTAGATATTTCCATATGCATACCGATAGCGGTGTAGATATTTCCATGTTCATACAGATAGTGGTGCAGATATTTCCATGTTCATCCAGATGGCTGTGTAGCTATTTCCATGTTCATACAGATAGTGATGTAGATATTTCCATGTTCATACAGATAGCGGTGTAGATATTTCCATGTTCCTACAGAATGCGGTGCTGATATTTCCATGTTTATACAGGTAGCGGTGTAGATATTTCCATGATTCTACAGATAGCAGTGTAGATATTTCGGTGTTTATACAGATCGCGGTGTAGATATTTCCATGTCTATACAGATAGCGGTGTAGATATCTCCATCTTAATACAGATGGTGGTGTAGATATTTATATGTTCATACATATGGCGGTGCAGATATTTCCATGTTCATACAGATTGCGGTGTAGATATTACCATGTTTATAGAGATAGCGGTGTAGTTATTTCCTTGTGTAAAGAGATAGCTTTATAGATATTTCCATGTATATGCAGATAGCTGTGTAGATATTTCCATTTTTATGCAGATAGCGGTGTAGATATTTCCATGTTCAAACAGATAGCGGTGTAGATATCTCCATGTTCATCCATATAGCGGTGTAGATATTTCCATGTTCATCCAGATGGCTGTGTAGCTATTTCCATGTTCATACAGATAGTGGTGTAGATGTTTCCATATTCATGCAGATAGCGGTGTAGATATTTCCATGTTCATACAGATTGCGATGTTGATATTTCCATATTTATACAGGTTGCAGTGTAGATATTTCCATGTTTATACAGATAGCGGTGTAGGTATTTCCATGTTCATACAGATAGCGGTGTGGATATTTCCATGTTTATACAGATAGCGGTGTAGATATCTCCATCATAATACAGATGGCGGTATAGTTATTTATATGTTCATACAGATGGCGGTGCAGATATTTCCATGTTCATACAGATGGCGGTGTAGATATTTCCATGTTTATAGAGATAGCGGTGTACTTATTTCCATGTGTAAAGAGATAGCTGTATAGATATTTCCATGTATATGCAGATAGCTGTGTAGATATTTCCATTTTCATGCAGATAGCGTTGTAGATATTTCCATGTTCAAACAGATAGCGGTGTAGATATTTCCATGTTCATACAGATAGCAGTGTAGATATTTCCATGTTTATAAAGATAGCGGTGAAGGTGTACGCATGTTTACACAGATAGCGGTGTAGATATTTCCATGTTCATGCAGATAGCGGTGTAGATATTTCCATGTTCATCCAGATGGCTTTGTAGACATATCCATGTTCATACAGATGGCGGTGAAGATATTTCCATGTTCATACAGATAGCGGTGTAGATATTTCCATGTTCATACATATTGCGGTGTAGACATTTCCATGTTCATACAGATGGCTGTGTAGATATATCCATGCTCATACAGATGGCAGTGAAGATATTTCCATGTTCATACAGATGGCGGTGTAGATATTTCCATGTTCATACCGTTAGCGGTGCTGATATTTCCATGTTCATACAGGTAGCTGTGTAGATATTTCCATGTTTACACAGATAGCAGTGTAGATATTTCTATGTTTATACACATAGCGGTGTAGATATTTCCATGTTTATACAGATAGCGGTGCTGATATTTCCATGTTTATGCAGATAGCGGTGTAGATATCTCCATCTTAATACAGATGGCGGTGTAGATATTTATATGTTCATAAAGATGGCGGTGCAGATATTTCCATGTTCATACAGATGGCCGTGTAGATATTTCCATGTTTATAGAGAGAGCGGTGTAGTTATTTCCATGTGTAAAGGGATAGCTGTGTAGATATTTCCATGTATGTGCAGATAGCTGTGTAGATATTTACATTTTCATGCAGATAGCGGTGTACATATTTCCATGTTCAAACAGATAGCGGTGTAGATATTTCCATGTTCATACAGATAGCGGTGTAGATATTTCCATGTTCATACTGATAGCGGTGTATGTATTTCCGTGTTCATCCAGATGGCTGTGTAGATATATCCATGTTCATACAGATAGCGGTGTAGATAATTCCATGTTCATCCAGATGGCTGTGTAGATATATCCATGTTCATACAGATAGCGGTGTAGATATTTCCATGTTCATACAGATAGCGGTGCAGATATTTCCATGTTCATCCATATGGCTGTGTAGATATATCCATGTTCATACAGATGGCGGTGAAGATATTTCCATGTTCATAAAGATAGCGGTGTAGATATTTCCATGTTCATACAGATAGCGGTGTAGATATTTCCATGTCCATAAATATATCGGTGTATGTATTTCCATGTTCATACAGATAGCGGTGTAGATATTTCCATGTTCATCCTCTTGGTTGTGTAGATATATCCATGTTCATACAGATGGCGGTGAAGATATCTCCATGTTCATACTGATAGCGGTGCTGATATTTCCACGTTCATACAGGTAACTGTGTAGATATTTCCATGTTTATACAGATAGCGGTGTAGATATTTCCATGTTTATACACATAGTGGTGTAGATATTTCCATGTTTATACTGATAGCGGTGTAGTTATATCCATCTTAACAGATCGCGGTGTAGATATTTATATGTTCATACAGGTGGCGGTGCAGTTATTTCCATGTTCATACAGATGGCTGTGTAGATATTACCATGGTTATAGAGATAGCGGTGTAGTTATTTCCATGTGTAAAGAGATAGCTGTATAGATATTTCCATGTATATGCAAATAGCTGTGTAGATATTTCCATTTTCATGCAGATAGCTGTGTAGATATTTCCATGTTCAAACAGTTAGCGGTGTAGATATTTCCATGTTCATAAAGATAGCGGTGTAGATATTTCCATGTTTATACAGAAGCGGTGAAGATGTATGCATGTTGACACAGATAGCGGTGTAGATATTTCCATGTTCATCCAGATGGCTGTGTAGATATATCCATGTTCATACAGATGGCGGTGAAGATATTTCCATGTTCATACAGATAGCTGTGTAGATATTTCCATGTTCATATAGATAGCGGTGTAGATATTTCCATGTTCATACAGACAGCGGCGTATGTATCTCCATGTTCATACAGATAGCGGTGTAGATATTTCCATGTTCATCCAGATGGCTGTGTAGATGTATCCATGTTCATACAGATAGCGGTGTAGATATTTCCATGTTCATCCAGATGGCTGTGTAGATATATCCATGTTCATACAGATAGCGGTGTAGATATTTCCATTTTCATGCAGATAGCGGTGTACATATTTCCCTATTCAAACAGTTAGCGGTGTAGATATTTCCATGTTCATAAAGATAGCGGTGTATATATTTCCATGTTTATACAGATAGCGGTGAAGATGTATGCATGTTTACACAGATAGCGGTGTAGATATTTCCATGTATATACAGATAGCGGTGTAGATATTTCCATGTTTATACAGATAGCGGTGTAGATATCTCCTTCTTCATACAGATGGCGGTGTAGATATTTATATGTTCATACAGATAGCGGTGCAGATATGTCCATGTTCATACAGATGGCGGTGTAGATATTTCCATGTTCATACAGATTGCGGTGCAGATATTTCCATGTTCATCCAGATGGCTGTGTAGATATATCCATGTTCATACAGATGGCGGTGAAGATATTTCCATGTTCATACAGATAGCGGTGTAGATATTTCCATGTTCATACAGATAACGGTGTAGATATTTCCATGTTCATACAGATAGTGGTGTATATATTTCCATGTTCATACAGATAGCGGTGTAGATATTTCCATGTTCATGCAGATGGCTGTGTAGATATATCCATGTTCATACAGATAGCGGTGTAGATATTTCCATGTTCATCCAGATGGCTGTGTAGCTATTTCCATGTTCATACAGATAGCCGTGTAGTTATTGCCATGTTCATACCGATAACGGTGCTGATACTTCCATGTTTATACAGGTAGCGGTGTACATATTTCCGTGTTTATACAGGTAGCGGTGTAGATATTTCCTTGTTCATACAGATTGCGGTGTAGATATTTCCATGTTCATACAGATAGCGGTGTAGTTATATTCCATGTGTAAAGAGATAGCTGTGTAGATATTTCCATATATATGCAGACAGCTGTGTAGACATTTCCATTTTCATGCAGATAGCGGTTTATATATTTCCCTGTTCAAACAGTTAGCGGTGTAGATATTTCCATGTTCATAAAGATAGCAGTGTAGATATTTCCATGTTTATACAGAAAGCGGTGAAGTTGTATGCATGTTTACACAGATAGCGGTGTAGATATTTCCATGTTCATCCAGATGGCTCTGTAGATATATCCATGTTCATACAGATAGCGGTGTAGATATTTCCATGTTCATACAGATAGCGGTGCAGATATTTCCATGTTCATCCAGATGGCTGTGTAGATATATCCATGTTCATACAGATAGCGGTGTAGATATTTCCATGTTCATCCAGATGGCTGTGTAGCTATTTCCATGTTCATACAGATAGTGGTGAAGATATTTCCATGTTCATACAGATAGCGGTGTAGATATTTCCATGTTCATACAGATAGCCGTGTCGATATTGCCATGTTCATACCGATAGCGGTGCTGATACTTCCATGTTTATACAGGTAGCGGTGTACATATTTCCGTGTTTATACAGGTAGCGGTGTAGATATTTCCATGTTCATACAGATAGCGGTGTAGATATTTCCATGTTTATATAGATAGCAGTGTAGATATCTCCTTCTTAATACAGATGGCGGTGTAGATATTTATATGTTCATACAGATGGCGGTGCAGATATTTCCATGTTCATACAGATGGTGGTGTAGATATTTCCATGTTTATAGAGATAGCGGTGTAGTTATTTCCATGTGCAAAGAGATAGCTGTGTAGATATTTCCATGTATATGCAGATAGCTGTGTAGATATTTCCATTTTCATGCAGATAGCGGTGTAGATATTTCCATGTTCAAACAGATAGCGGTGTAGATATTTCCATGTTCACACAGATATCGGTGTGGATATTTCCATGTTTATACAGATAGCAGTGAAGATGTATGCATGTTTACACAGATAGCGGTGTAGATATTTCCATGTTCATACAGATAGCGGTGTAGATATTTCCATGTTCATCCAGACGGCTGTGTAGACATATCCATGTTCATACAGATGGCGGTGAAGATATTTTCATGTTCATACAGATGGCTGTGTAGATATATCCATGTTCATACAGATGGCGGTGAAGATTTTTCCATGTTCATACAGATGGCGGTGTAGATATTTCCATGTTCATACAGATAGCGGTGCTGATATTTCCATGTTTATACAGGTAGCAGTGTAGATATTTCCATGTTTATACTGATAGCGGTGTAGATATTTCCATGTTTATACACATAGCGGTGTAGATATTTCCAAGTTTATACAGATAGCGGTGTAGATATCTCCATCTTAATACTGATGGCGGTGTAGATATTTATATATTCATACTGATGGCGGTGCAGATATTTCCATTTTCATACAGATGGCGGTGAAGATATTTCCATGTTCATACAGATGGCGGTGCAGATACTTCCATGTTCATACTGATAGCGGTGCTGATATTTCCATGTTTAAACAGGTAGCGGTGTAGATATTTCCATGTTTATACAGATAGCAGTGTAGATATTTCCATGTTTATACACATAGCGGTGTAGATATTTCCATGTTTATACAGATAGCGGTGTAGATAACTCCATCTTAATACAGATGGCGGTGTAGATATTTATATGTTCATTCAGATGGCGGTGCAGATATTTCCATGTTCATACAGATGGCGGTGTAGATATTTCCATGTTCATACAGATAGCGGTGTAGTTATTTCCATGTGTAAAGAGATAGCAGTGTAGATATTTCCATGTATATGCAGATAGCTGTGTAGACATTTCCATTTACATGAAGATAGCGGTGTATATATTTCCCTGTTCAAACAGTTAGCGGTGCAGATATTTCCATGTTCATAAAGATAGCAGTGTAGATATTTCCATGTTTATGCAGATAGCGGTGAAGATGTATGCATGTTTACACAGATAGCGGTGTAGATATTTCCATGTTCATCCAGATGGCTCTGTAGATATATCCATGTTCATACAGATAGCGGTGTAGATATTTCCATGTTCATACAGATTGCGGTGCAGATATTTCCATGTTCATCCATATGGCTGTGTAGATATATCCATGTTCATACAGATGGCGGTGAAGATATTTCCATGTTCATACAGATAGCAGTGTAGATATTTCCATGTTCATACAGATAACGGTGTAGATATTTCCATGTTCATACAGATAGCGGTGTATGTATTTCCATGTTCATACAGATAGCGGTGTAGATATTTCCATGTTCATGCAGATGGCTGTGTAGATATATCCATGTTCATACAGATAGCGGTGTAGATATTTCCATGTTCATCCAGATGGCTGTGTAGCTAATTCCATGTTCAAACAGATAGCCGTGTAGTTATTGCCATGTTCATACTGATAACGGTGCTGATACTTCCATGTTTATACAGGTAGCGGTGTACATATTTCCGTGTTTATACAGGTAGCGGTGTAGATATTTCCTTGTTCATACAGATTGCGGTGTAGATATTTCCATGTTTATACAGATAGCGGTGTAGATATCTCCTTCTTAATACAGATGGCGGTGTAGATATTTATATGTTCATACAGATGGCGGTGCAGATATTTCCATGTTCATACAGATGGTGGTGTAGATATTTCCATGTTCATACAGATAGCGGTGTGGATATTTCCATGTTTATACAGATAGCGGTGAAGATATATGCATGTTTACACAGATAGCGGTGTAGATATTTCCATGTTCATACAGATAGCGGTGTAGATATTTCCATGTTCCTCCAGAAGGCTGTGTAGTCACATCCATGTTCATACAGATGGCTGTGAAGATATTTCCATGTTCATACAGATGGCTGTGTAGATATATCCATGTTCATACAGATGGCGGTGAAGATTTTTCCATGTTCATACAGATGGCGGTGTAGATATTTCCATGTTCATACAGATAGCGGTGCTGATATTTCCATGTTTATACAGGTATCAGTGTAGTTATTTCCATGTTTATACAGATAGCAGTGTAGATATTTCCTTGTTTATACACGTAGAGGTGTAGATATTTCCATGTTTATACAGATAGCGGTGTAGATATCTCCATCTTAATACAGATGGCGGTGTAGATATTTATATGTTCATACAGATGGCGGTGAAGGTATTTCCATGTTCATACAGATGGCGGTGAAGATATTTCCATGTTCATACAGATGGCGGTGTAGATATTACCATGTTTATAGAGATAGCGGTGTAGTTATTTCCATGTGTAAAGAGATAGCTGTGGAGATATTTCCATGTATATGCAGATAGCTGTGTAGATATTTCCATTTTCATGCAGATAGCGGTGTAGATATTTCCATGTTTATAAAGATAGCGGTGAAGATGTATGCATGTTTACACAGATAGCGGTGTAGATATTTCCATGTTCATCCAGATGGCTGTGTAGATATATCCATGTTCATCCAGATGGCTGTGTAGATATATCCATGTTCATACAGATGGCAGTGAAGATATTTCCATGTTCATACAGATATCGGTGTAGATATTTCCATGTTCATACAGATAGCGGTGTAGATATTTCCATGTCTATACAGGTAGCGGTGTAGGTATTTCCATGTTTATACAGATAGCGGTGTAGTTATTTCCATGTTTATACAGGTAGCGTTGTAAATATTTCCATGTTTATACAGATAGCGGTGTAGATATCTTCATCTTAATACAGATGGCGGTGTAGATATTTATATGTTCATAAAGATGGCGGTGCAGATATTTCCATGTTCATACAGATGGCCGTGTAGATATTTCCATGTTTATAGAGATAGCGGTGTAGTTATTTCCATGTGTAAAGAGATAGCTGTATAGATATTTCCATGTATGTGCAGATAGCAGTGTAGATATTTCCATTTTCATGCAGATAGCGGTGTAGATATTTCCATTTTCAAACAGATAGCGGTGTAGACATTTCCATGTTCATACAGATAGCGGTGTAGATATTTCCATGTTTATACAGATAGCGGTGAAGATGTATGCATGTTTACACAGATAGCGGTGTAGATATTTCCATGTTCATACAGAAGAATGTCTAGATATTTCCATGTTTATACAGATAGCGGTGAAGATGTATGCATGTTTACACAGATAGCGGTGTAGATAATTCCATGTTCATCCAGATGGCTGTGTAGATATATCCATGTTCATACAGATAGCGGTGTAGATATTTCCATGTTCATACAGATAGCGGTGCAGATATTTCCATGTTCATCCAGATGGCTGTGTAGATATATCCATGTTCATACAGATGGCGGTGAAGATATTTCCATGTTCATACAGATAGCGGTGTAGATATTTCCATGTTCATACAGATAGCGGTGTAGATATTTCCATGTTCATACAGATAGCGGTGTTTGTATTTCCATGTTCATACAGATAGCGGTGAAGGCAATTCCATGTTCATCCAGATGGCTGTGTAGATATTTCCATGTGCATACCGATAGCGGTGTAGATATTTCCATGTTCATACAGATAGCAGTGTAGATATTTCCATGTTCATCCTGATGGCTGTGTAGATATATCCATGTTCATACAGATGGCGGTGAAGATATTTCCATGTTCATACAGATAGCGGTGTAGATATTTCCATGTTCATACAGATAGCGGTGCTGATACTTCCATGTTTATACAGGTAGCGGTGTACATATTTCCTTGTTTATACAGATAGCGGTGTAGATATTTCCATGTTCATACAGATGGCGGTATAGATATTTCCATGTTTATAGAGATAGCGGTGTAGTAATTTCCATGTGTAAAGAGATAGCTTTGTAGATATTTCCATGTATGTGCAGATAGCTGAGTAGATATTTCCATTTTCATGCAGATAGCGGTGTGGATATTTCCATTTTCAAACAGATAGCGGTGTTGATATTTCCATGTTCATACAGATAGCGGTGTAGATATTTCCATGTTTACACAGATAGCGGTGAAGATGTATTCATGTTTACACAGATAGCGGTGTAGATATTTCCATGTTCATACAGAAAACGCTGTAGATATTTCCATGTTTATACAGATAGCGGTGAAGATGTATGCATCTTTACACAGATAGCGGTGTAGATAATTCCATGTTCATCCAGATGGCTGTGTAGATATTTCCACGTTCATCCAGATGGCTGTGTAGATATATCCATGTTCATACAGATGGCGGTGAAGTTATTTCCATATTCATACAGATGGCGGTGTAGATATTTCCATGTTCATACCGATAGCGGTGCTGATATTTCCATGTTCATACAGGTAACTGTGTAGATATTTCCATGTTTATACAGATAGCGGTGTAGATATTTCCATGTTTATTCACATAGCGGTGTAGATATTTCCATGTTTATACTTATAGCGGTGTAGATATCTCCATCTTAATACAGATGGCGGTGTAGGTATTTATATGTTCATACAGATGGCCGTGCAGTTATTTCCATGTTCATACAGATGACGGTGTAGATATTACCATGTTTATAGAGATAGCGGTGTAGTTATTTCCATGTGTAAAGAGATAGCTGTATAGTTATTTCCATGTATATGCAGATAGCTGTGTAGATATTTCCATTTTCATGCAGATAGCGGTGTAGATATTTCCATGTTCAAACAGATAGCGGTGTAGATATTTCCATGTTCATACAGATAGCGGTGTAGATATTTCCATGTTCTTGCAGATAGCTGTGTAGATATTACCATGTTCATACAGATAGCAGTGTATCTATTTCCATGTTCATACAGATAGCGGTGTAGATATTTCCATGTTCATCCAGATGGCTGTGTAGATATTTCCATGTTCTTACAGATAGCGGTGTAGATATTTCCATGTTTATACAGATAGCGGTGAAGATGTATGCATGTTTACACAGATAGCGGTGTAGATAATTCCATGTTCATCCAGATGGCTGTGTAGATATATCCATGTTCATACAGATGGCGGTGAAGATATTTCCTTGTTCATACAGATAGCGGTGTAGATATTTGATGTTCATACAGATAGCGGTGTAGATATTTCCATGTTCATACAGACAGCGGTGAATGTATCTCCATGTTAATACAGATAGCGGTGTAGGTATTTCCATGTTCATCCAGATGGCTGTGTAGTTATTTCCAAGTTTATAGAGATAGCGGTGTAGTTATTTCCATGTGTAAAGAGATAGCTTTGTAGATATTTCCAAGTATGTGCAGACAGCTGTGTAGATATTTCCATTTTCATGCAGATAGCGGTGTAGATATTTCCATTTTCAAACAGATAGCGGTGTATGTATTTCCATGTTCTTACAGATAGCGGTGTAGACATTTCCATGTTCATACAGATAGCGGTGTTGATATTTCCATGTTTATACAGATAGAGGTGAAGATGTATGCATGTTTACACAGATAGCGGTGTAGATATTTCCACGTTCATACAGAAAACGGTGTAGATATTTCCATGTTTATACAGATAGCGTTGAAGATGTATGCATGTTTACACAGATAGCGCTGTAGATAATTCCATGTTCATCCAGATGGCTGTGTAGATATTTCCACGTTCATCCAGATGGCTGTGTAGATATATCCATGTTCATACAGATGGCGGTGAAGATATTTCCATGTTCATCCAAATGGCTGTGTAGATATTTCCATGTTCATACCAATAGCGGTGTAGATATTTCCATGTTCATACAGATAGCGGTGTAGATATTTCCATGTTCATCCTGATGGCTGTGTAGATATATCCATGTTCATACAGATGGCGGTGAAGATATTTCCATGTTCATACAGATAGCGGTGTAGATATTTCCATGTTCATACAGATAGCCGTGTAGATATTGCCATGTTCATACCGATAGCGGTGCTGATACTTCCATGTTTATACAGGTAGCGGTGTACATATTTCCGTGTTTACACAGATAGCGGTGTAGATATTTCCATGTTCATACAGATGGCGGTGTAGATATTTCCATGTTTGTACAGGTAGCAGTGTAGATATTACCATGTTTATACAGATAGTGGTGTAGATATTTCCATTTTCATACAGATAGCGTTGTAGATATTTCCATGTTTATACAGATAGCGGTGTAGATATCTCCATCTTAATACAGATGGCGGTGTAGATATTTATGTGTTCATACAGATGGCGGTGCACGTATTTCCATGTTCATACAGATGGCGGTGTAGATATTTCCATGTTTATAGAGATAGCGGTGTACTTATTTCCATGTGTAAAGAGATAGCTGTATAGATATTTCCATGTATATGCAGATAGCTGTGTAGATATTTCCATTTTCATGCAGATAGCGGTGTAGATATTTCCATGTTCAAACAGATAGCGGTGTAGATATTTCCATGTTCATACAGATAGCAGTGTAGATATTTCCATGTTTATAAAGATAGCGGTGAAGATGTATGCATGTTTACACAGATAGCGGTGTAGATATTTCCATGTTCATACAGATAGCGGTGTAGATATTTCCATGTTCATAGAGATGGCTGTGTAGCTATTTCCATGTTCATACAGATAGTGATGTAGATATTTCCATGTTCATACAGATAGCGGTGTAGATATTTCCATGTTCCTACAGATTGCGGTGCTGATATTTCCATGTTTATACAGGTAGCGGTGTAGATATTTCCATGATTATACAGATAGCAGTGTAGATATTTCGGTGTTTATACTGATAGCGGTGTAGATATTTCCATGTTTATACAGATAGAGGTGTAGATATCTCCATCTTAATACAGATGGTGGTGTAGATATTTATATGTTCATACAGATGGCGGTGCAGATATTTCCATGTTCATACAGATTGCGGTGTAGATATTACCATGTTTATAGAGATAGCGGTGTAGTTATTTCCTTGTGTAAAGAGATAGCTTTATAGATATTTCCATGTATATGCAGATAGCTGTGTAGATATTTCCATTTTTATGCAGATAGCGGTGTAGATATTTCCATGTTCAAACAGATAGCGGTGTAGATATTTCCATGTTCATCCATATAGCAGTGTAGATATTTCCATGTTCATCCAGATGGCTGTGTAGCTATTTCCATGTTCATTCAGATAGTGGTGTAGATGTTTCCATATTCATACAGATAGCGGTGTAGATATTTCCATGTTCATACAGATTGCGATGTTGATATTTCCATATTTATACAGGTTGCAGTGTAGATATTTCCATGTTTATACAGATAGCGGTGTAGGTATTTCCATGTTCATACAGATAGCGGTGTGGATATTTCCATGTTTATACAGATAGCGGTGTAGATATCTCCATCTTAATACAGATGGCGGTGTAGTTATTTATATGTTCATACAGATGGCGGTGCAGATATTTCCATGTTCATACAGATGGCGGTGTAGATATTTCCATGTTTATAGAGATAGCGTTGTACTTATTTCCATGTGTAAAGAGATACCTGTATAGATATTTCCATGTATATGCAGATAGCTGTGTAGATATTTCCATTTTCATGCAGATAGCGTTGTAGATATTTCCATGTTCAAACAGATAGCGGTGTAGACATTTCCATGTTCATACAGATAGCAGTGTAGATATTTCCATGTTTATAAAGATAGCGGTGAAGATGTATGCATGTTTACACAGATAGTGGTGTAGATATTTCCATGTTCATGCAGATAGCGGTGTAGATATTTCCATGTTCATCCAGATGGCTTTGTAGACATATCCATGTTCATACAGATGGCGGTGAAGATATTTCCATGTTCATACAGATAGCGGTGTAGATATTTCCATGTTCATACAGATTGCGGTGTAGACATTTCCATGTTCATACAGATGGCTGTGTAGATATATCCATGCTCGTACAGATGGCAGTGAAGATATTTCCATGTTCATACAGATGGCGGTGTAGATATTTCCATGTTCATACCGTTAGCGGTGCTGATATTTCCATGTTCATACAGGTAGCTGTGTAGATATTTCCATGTTTACACAGATAGCAGTGTAGATATTTCTATGTTTATACACATAGCGGTGTAGATATTTCCATGTTTATACAGATAGCGGTGCTGATATTTCCATGTTTATGCAGATACATGTGTAGATATCTCCATCTTAATACAGATGGCGGTGTAGATATTTATATGTTCATAAAGATGGCGGTGCAGATATTTCCATGTTCATACAGATGGCCGTGTAGATATTTCCATGTTTATAGAGAGAGCGGTGTAGTTATTTCCATGTGTAAAGGGATAGCTGTGTAGATATTTCCATGTATGTGCAGATAGCTGTGTAGATATTTACATTTTCATGCAGATAGCGGTGTAGATATTTCCATGTTCAAACAGATAGCGGGGTAGATATTTCCATGTTCATACAGATAGCGGTGTAGATATTTCCATGTTTATACAGATAGCGGTGAAGATGTATGCATGTTTACACAGATAGCGGTGTAGATATTTCCATGTTCATACAGAAAAAGGTGTAGATATTTCCATGTATATACAGATAGCGGTGAAGATGTATGCATGTTTACACAGGTAGCGGTGTAGATAATTCCATGTTCATCCAGATGGCTGTGTAGATATATCCATGTTCATACAGATAGCGGTGTAGATATTTCCATGTTCATACAGATAGCGGTGCAGATATTTCCATGTTCATCCAGATGGCTGTGTAGATATATCCATGTTCATACAGATGGCGGTGAAGATATTTCCATGTTCATACAGATAGCGGTGTAGATATTTCCATGTTCATACAGATAGCGGTGTAGATATTTCCATGTCCATAAATATATCGGTGTATGTATTTCCATGTTCATACAGATAGCGGTGTAGATATTTCCATGTTCATCCAGTTGGCTGTGTAGATATATCCATGTTCATACCGATAGCGGTGCTGATATTTCCACGTTCATACAGGTAACTGTGTAGATATTTCCATGTTTATACAGATAGCGGTGTAGATATTTCCATGTTTATACACATAGCGGTGTAGATATTTCCATGTTTATACTGATAGCGGTGTAGTTATATCCATCTTAATACAGATGGCGGTGTAGATATTTATATGTTCATACAGGTGGCGGTGCAGTTATTTCCATGTTCATACAGATGGCTGTGTAGATATTACCATGTTTATAGAGATAGCGGTGTAGTTATTTCCAAGTGTAAAGAGATAGCTGTATAGATATTTCCATGTATATGCAAATAGCTGTGTAGATATTTCCATTTTCATGCAGATAGCTGTGTAGATATTTCCATGTTCAAACAGTTAGCGGTGTAGATATTTCCATGTTCATAAAGATAGCGGTGTAGATATTTCCATGTTTATACAGAAGCGGTGAAGATGTATGCATGTTGACACAGATAGCGGTGTAGATATTTCCATGTTCATCCAGATGGCTGTGTAGATATATCCATGTTCATACAGATGGCGGTGAAGATATTTCCATGTTCATACAGATAGCGGTGTAGATATTTCCATGTTCATATAGATAGCGGTGTAGATATTTCCATGTTCATACAGACAGCGGTGTATGTATCTCCATGTTCATACAGATAGCGGTGTAGATATTTCCATGTTCATCCAGATGGCTGTGTAGATATATCCATGTTCATACAGATAGCGGTGTAGATATTTCCATGTTCATCCAGATGGCTGTGTAGCTATTTCCATGTTCATACAGATAGTGGTGTAGATATTTCCATGTTCATACAGATAGCGGTGTAGATATTTCCATGTTCATCCAGATGGCTGTGTAGATATATCCATGTTCATACAGATAGCGGTGTAGATATTTCCATTTTCATGCAGATAGCGGTGTACATATTTCCCTATTCAAACAGTTAGCGGTGTAGATATTTCCATGTTCATAAAGATAGCGGTGTAGATATTTCCATGTATATACAGATAGCGGTGTAGATATTTCCATGTTCATGCAGATGGCTTTGTAGATATATCCATGTTCATACAGATAGCGGTGTAGATATTTCCATGTTCATCCAGATGGCTGTGTAGCTATTTCCATGTTCATACAGATAGCCGTGTAGTTATTGCCATGTTCATACCGATAACGGTGCTGATACTTCCATGTTTATACAGGTAGCGGTGTACATATTTCCGTGTTTATACAGGTAGCGGTGTAGATATTTCCTTGTTCATACAGATTGCGGTGTAGTTATATTCCATGTGTAAAGAGATAGCTGTGTAGATATTTCCATATATATGCAGACAGCTGTGTAGACATTTCCATTTTCATGCAGATAGCGGTTTATATATTTCCCTGTTCAAACAGTTAGCGGTGTAGATATTTCCATGTTCATAAAGATAGTAGTGTAGATATTTCCAGGTTTATACAGAAAGCGGTGAAGTTGTATGCATGTTTACACAGATAGCGGTGTAGATATTTCCATGTTCATGCAGATGGCTCTGTAGATATATCCATGTTCATACAGATAGCGGTGTAGATATTTCCATGTTCATACAGATAGCGGTGCAGATATTTCCATGTTCATACAGATGTCTGTGTAGATATATCCATGTTCATACAGATAGCGGTGTAGATATTTCCATGTTCATCCAGATGGCTGTGTAGCTATTTCCATGTTCATACAGATAGTGGTGAAGATATTTCCATGTTCATACAGATAGCGGTGTAGATATTTCCATGTTCATACAGATAGCCGTGTAGATATTGCCATGTTCATACCGATAGCGGTGCTGATACTTCCATGTTTATACAGGTAGCGGTGTACATATTTCCGTGTTTATACAGGTAGCGGTGTAGATATTTCCATGTTCATACAGATAGCGGTGTAGATATTTCCATGTTTATACAGATAGCGGTGTAGATATCTCCTTCTTAATACAGATGGCGGTGTAGATATTTATATGTTCATACAGATGGCGGTGCAGATATTTCCATGTTCATACAGATGGTGGTGTAGATATTTCCATGTTCATACAGATAGCGGTGTGGATATTTCCATGTTTATACAGATAGCGGTGAAGATGTATGCATGTTTACACAGATAGCGGTGTAGATATTTCCATGTTCATACAGATAGCGGTGTAGATATTTCCATGTTCCTCCAGAAGGCTGTGTAGTCACATCCATGTTCATACAGATGGCTGTGAAGATATTTCCATGTTCATACAGATGGCGGTGTAGATATAACCATGTTTAGAGAGATAGCGGTGTAGTTATTTCCATGTGTAAAGAGATAGCTGTGTAGATATTTCCATGTATATGCAGATAGCTGTGTAGATATTTCCATTTTCATGCAGATAGCGGTGTAGATATTTCCATGTTTATAAAGATAGCGGTGAAGATGTATGCATGTTTACACAGATAGCGGTGTAGATATTTCCATGTTCCTCCAGATGGCTGTGTAGATATATCCATGTTCATCCAGATGGCTGTGTAGATATATCCATGTTCATACAGATGGCAGTGAAGATATTTCCATGTTCATACAGATATCGGTGTAGATATTTCCATGTTCATACAGATAGCGGTGTAGATATTTCCATGTCTATACAGGTAGCGGTGTAGGTATTTCCATGTTTATACAGATAGCGGTGTAGATATTTCCATGTTTATACAGGTAGCGTTGTAGATATTTCCATGTTTATACAGATAGCGGTGTAGATATCTTCATCTTAATACAGATGGCGGTGTAGATATTTATATGTTCATAAAGATGGCGGGGCAGATATTTCCATGTTCATACAGATGGCCGTGTAGATATTTCCATGTTTATAGAGATAGCGGTGTAGTTATTTCCATGTGTAAAGAGATAGCTGTGTAGATATTTCCATGTATGTGCAGATAGCAGTGTAGATATTTCCATTTTCATGCAGATAGCGGTGTAGATATTTCCATTTTCAAACAGATAGCGGTGTAGACATTTCCATGTTCATACAGATAGCGGTGTAGATATTTCCATGTTTATACAGATAGCGGTGAAGATGTATGCATGTTTACACAGATAGCGGTGTAGATATTTCCATGTTCATACAGAAGAATGTCTAGATATTTCCATGTTTATACAGATAGCGGTGAAGATGTATGCATGTTTACACAGATAGCGGTGTAGATAATTCCATGTTCATCCAGATGGCTGTGTAGATATATCCATGTTCATACAGATAGCGGTGTAGATATTTCCATGTTCATACAGATAGCGGTGCAGATATTTCCATGTTCATCCAGATGGCTGTGTAGATATATCCATGTTCATACAGATGGCGGTGAAGATATTTCCATGTTCATACAGATAGCGGTGTAGATATTTCCATGTTCATACAGATAGCGGTGTAGATATTTCCATGTTCATACAGACAGCGGTGTACGTATCTCCATGTTCATACAGATAGCGGTGTAGATATTTCCATGTTCATCCAGATGGCTGTGTAGATATTTCCATGTTCATACAGATAGCGGTGTAGATATTTCCATGTTCATACATATAGCGGTGCAGATGTTTCCATGTTCATCCAGATAGCGGTGCAGATATTTCCATGTTCATCCAGATGGCTGTGTAGATATATCCAAGTTCATACAGATGGCGGTGAAGATATTTCCATGTTCATACAGATGGCGGTGTAGATATTTCCATGTTCATACAGATAGCGGTGTAGATATTTCCATGTTCATACAGATAGCGGTGTTTGTATTTCCATGTTCATACAGATAGCGGTGAAGGCATTTCCATGTTCATCCAGATGGCTGTGTAGATATTTCCATGTACATACCGATAGCGGTGTAGATATTTCCATGTTCATACAGATAGCAGTGTAGATATTTCCATGTTCATCCTGATGGCTGTGTAGATATATCCATGTTCATACAGATGGCGGTGAAGATATTTCCATGTTCATACAGATAGCTGTGTAGATATTTCCATGTTCATACAGATAGCCGTGTAGATATTGCCATGTTCATACCGATAGCGGTGCTGATACTTCCATGTTTATACAGGTAGCGGTGTACATATTTCCTTGTTTATACAGATAGCGGTGTAGATATTTCCATGTTCATACAGATGGTGGTATAGATATTTCCATGTTTATAGAGATAGCGGTGTAGTAATTTTCATGTGTAAAGAGATAGCTTTGTAGATATTTCCATGTATGTGCAGATAGCTGAGTAGATATTTCCATTTTCATGCAGATAGCGGTGTGGATATTTCCATTTTCAAACAGATAGCGGTGTTGATATTTCCATGTTCATACAGATAGCGGTGTAGATATTTCCATGTTTACACAGATAGCGGTGAAGATGTATTCATGTTTACACAGATAGCGGTGTAGATATTTCCATGTTCATACAGAAAACGCTGTAGATATTTCCATGTTTATAAAGATAGCGGTGAAGATGTATGCATCTTTACACAGATAGCGGTGTAGATAATTCCATGTTCATCCAGATGGCTGTGTAGATATTTCCACGTTCATCCAGATGGCTGTGTAGATATATCCATGTTCATACAGATGGCGGTGAAGTTATTTCCATATTCATACAGATGGCGGTGTAGATATTTCCATGTTCATACCGATAGCGGTGCTGATATTTCCATGTTCATACAGGTAACTGTGTAGATATTTCCATGTTTATACAGATAGCGGTGTAGATATTTCCATGTTTATTCACATAGCGGTGTAGATATTTCCATGTTTATACTGATAGCGGTGTAGATATCTCCATCTTAATACAGATGGCGGTGTAGGTATTTATGTGTTCATACAGATGGCTGTGCAGTTATTTCCATGTTCATACTGATGACGGTGTAGATATTACCATGTTTATAGAGATAGCGGTGTAGTTATTTCCATGTGTAAAGAGATAGCTGTATAGTTATTTCCATGTATATGCAGATAGCTGTGTAGATATTTCCATTTTCATGCAGATAGCGGTGTAGATATTTCCATGTTCAAACAGATAGCAGTGTAGATATTTCCATGTTCATACAGATAGCGGTGTAGATATTTCCATGTTCATGCAGATAGCGGTGTAGATATTACCATGTTCATACAGATAGCAGTGTATCTATTTCCATGTTCATACAGATAGCGGTGTAGATATTTCCATTTTCATGCAGATAGCGGTGTAGATATTTCCCTGTTCAAACAGTTAGCGGTGTAGATATTTCCATGTTCTTACAGATAGCGGTGTAGATATTTCCATGTTTATACAGATAGCGGTGAAGATGTATGCATGTTTACACAGATAGCGGTGTAGATAATTCCAAGTTCATCCAGATGGCTGTGTAGATATATCCATGTTCATACAGATGGCGGTGAAGATATTTCCTTGTTCATACAGATAGCGGTGTAGATATTTGATGTTCATACAGATAGCGGTGTAGATATTTCCATGTTCATACAGACAGCGGTGAATGTATCTCCATGTTCATACAGATAGCGGTGTAGGTATTTCCATGTTCATCCAGATGGCTGTGTAGTTATTTCCAAGTTTATAGAGATAGCGGTGTAGTTATTTCCATGTGTAAAGAGATAGCTTTGTAGATATTTCCAAGTATGTGCAGACAGCTGTGTAGATATTTCCATTTTCATGCAGATAGCGGTGTAGATATTTCCATTTTCAAACAGATAGCGGTGTATGTATTTCCATGTTCATACAGATAGCGGTGTAGTCATTTCCATGTTCATACAGATAGCGGTGTTGATATTTCCATGTTTATACAGATAGCGGTGAAGATGTATGCATGTTTACACAGATAGCGGTGTAGATATTTCCATGTTCATACAGAAAACGGTGTAGATATTTCCATGTTTATACAGATAGCGTTGAAGATGTATGCATGTTTACACAGATAGCGCTGTAGATAATTCCATGTTCATCCAGATGGCTGTGTAGATATTTCCACGTTCATCCAGATGGCTGTGTAGATATATCCATGTTCATACAGATGGCGGTGAAGATATTTCCATGTTCATCCAAATGGCTGTGTAGATATTTCCATGTTCATACCAATAGCGGTGTAGATATTTCCATGTTCATACAGATAGCGGTGTAGATATTTCCATGTTCATCCTGATGGCTGTGTAGATATATCCATGTTCATACAGATGGCGGTGAAGATATTTCCATGTTCATACAGATAGCGGTGTAGCTATTTCCATGTTCATACAGATAGCCGTGTAGATATTGCCATGTTCATACTGATAGCGGTGCTGATACTTCCATGTTTATACAGGTAGCGGTGTACATATTTCCGTGTTTACACAGATAGCGGTGTAGATATTTCCATGTTCATACAGATGGCGGTGTAGATATTTCCATGTTTGTACAGGTAGCAGTGTAGATATTACCATGTTTATACAGATAGTGGTGTAGATATTTCCATTTTCATACAGATAGCGTTGTAGATATTTCCATGTTTATACAGATAGCGGTGTAGATATCTCCATCTTAATACAGATGGCGGTGTAGATATTTATGTGTTCATACAGATGGCGGTGCACGTATTTCCATGTTCATACAGATGGCGGTGTAGATATTTCCATGTTTATAGAGATAGCGGTGTACTTATTTCCATGTGTAAAGAGATAGCTGTATAGATATTTCCATGTATATGCAGATAGCTGTGTAGATATTTCCATTTTCATGCAGATAGCGGTGTAGATATTTCCATGTTCAAACAGATAGCGGTGTAGATATTTCCATGTTCATACAGATAGCAGTGTAGATATTTCCATGTTTATAAAGATAGCGGTGAAGATGTATGCATGTTTACACAGATAGCGGTGTAGATATTTCCATGTTCATACAGATAGCGGTGTAGATATTTCCATGTTCATACAGATGGCTTTGTAGACATATCCATGTTCATACAGATGGCGGTGAAGATATTTCCATGTTCATACAGATAGCGGTGTAGATATTTCCATGTTCATAGAGATGGCTGTGTAGCTATTTCCATGTTCATACAGATAGTGATGTAGATATTTCCATGTTCATACAGATAGCGGTGTAGATATTTCCATGTTCCTACAGATTGCGGTGCTGATATTTCCATGTTTATACAGGTAGCGGTGTAGATATTTCCATGATTATACAGATAGCAGTGTAGATATTTCGGTGTTTATACAGATAGCGGTGTAGATATTTCCATGTTTATACAGATAGCGGTGTAGATATCTCCATCTTAATACAGATGGTGGTGTAGATATTTATATGTTCATACAGATGGCGGTGCAGATATTTCCATGTTCATACAGATTGCGGTGTAGATATTACCATGTTTATAGAGATAGCGGTGTAGTTATTTCCTTGTGTAAAGAGATAGCTTTATAGATATTTCCATGTATATGCAGATAGCTGTGTAGATATTTCCATTTTTATGCAGATAGCGGTGTAGATATTTCCATGTTCAAACAGATAGCGGTGTAGATATTTCCATGTTCATCCATATAGCGGTGTAGATATTTCCATGTTCATCCAGATGGCTGTGTAGCTATTTCCATGTTCATACAGATAGTGGTGTAGATGTTTCCATATTCATACAGATAGCGGTGTAGATATTTCCATGTTCGTACAGATTGCGATGTTGATATTTCCATATTTATACACGTTGCAGTGTAGATATTTCCATGTTTATACAGATAGCGGTGTAGGTATTTCCATGTTCATACAGATAGCGGTGTGGATATTTCCATGTTTATACAGATAACGGTGTAGATATCTCCATCTTAATACAGATGGCGGTGTAGTTATTTATATGTTCATACAGATGGCGGTGCAGATATTTCCATGTTCATACAGATGGCGGTGTAGATATTTCCATGTTTATAGAGATAGCGGTGTACTTATTTCCATGTGTAAAGAGATAGCTGTATAGATATTTCCATGTATATGCAGATAGCTGTGTAGATATTTCCATTTTCATGCAGATAGCGTTGTAGATATTTCCATGTTCAAACAGATAGCGGTGTTGACATTTCCATGTTCATACAGATAGCAGTGTAGATATTTCCATGTTTATAAAGATAGCGGTGAAGATGTATGCATGTTTACACAGATAGCGGTGTAGATATTTCCATGTTCATGCAGATAGCGGTGTAGATATTTCCATGTTCATCCAGATGGCTTTGTAGACATATCCATGTTCATACAGATGGCGGTGAAGATATTTCCATGTTCATACAGATAGCGGTGTAGATATTTCCATGTTCATACAGATTGCGGTGTAGACATTTCCATGTTCATACAGATGGCTGTGTAGATATATCCATGCTCATACAGATGGCAGTGAAGATATTTCCATGTTCATACAGATGGCGGTGTAGATATTTCCATGTTCATACCGTTAGCGGTGCTGATATTTCCATGTTCATACAGGTAGCTGTGTAGATATTTCCATGTTTACACAGATAGCAGTGTAGATATTTCTATGTTTATACACATAGCGGTGTAGATATTTCCATGTTTATACAGATAGCGGTGCTGATATTTCCATGTTTATGCAGATAGCGGTGTAGATATCTCCATCTTAATACAGATGGCGGTGTAGATATTTATATGTTCATAAAGATGGCGGTGCAGATATTTCCATGTTCATACAGATGGCCGTGTAGATATTTCCATGTTTATAGAGAGAGCGGTGTAGTTATTTCCATGTGTAAAGGGATAGCTGTGTAGATATTTCCATGTATGTGCAGATAGCTGTGTAGATATTTACATTTTCATGCAGATAGCGGTGTAGATATTTCCATGTTCAAACAGATAGCGGGGTAGATATTTCCATGTTCATACAGATAGCGGTGTAGATATTTCCATGTTTATACAGATAGCGGTGAAGATGTATGCATGTTTACACAGATAGCGGTGTAGATATTTCCATGTTCATACAGAAAAAGGTGTAGATATTTCCATGTTTATACAGATAGCGGTGAAGATGTATGCATGTTTACACAGATAGCGGTGTAGATAATTCCATGTTCATCCAGATGGCTGTGTAGATATATCCATGTTCATACAGATAGCGGTGTAGATATTTCCATGTTCATACAGATAGCGGTGCAGATATTTCCATGTTCATCCAGATGGCTGTGTAGATATATCCATGTTCATACAGATGGCGGTGAAGATATTTCCATGTTCATACAGATAGCGGTGTAGATATTTCCATGTTCATACAGATAGCGGTGTAGATATTTCCATGTCCATAAATATATCGGTGTATGTATTTCCATGTTCATACAGATAGCGGTGTAGATATTTCCATGTTCATCCAGTTGGCTGTGTTGATATATCCATGTTCATACCGATAGCGGTGCTGATATTTCCACGTTCATACAGGTAACTGTGTAGATATTTCCATGTTTATACAGATAGCGGTGTAGATATTTCCATGTTTATACACATAGCGGTGTAGATATTTCCATGTTTATACTGATAGCGGTGTAGTTATATCCATCTTAATACAGATGGCGGTGTAGATATTTATATGTTCATACAGGTGGCGGTGCAGTTATTTCCATGTTCATACAGATGGCTGTGTAGATATTACCATGTTTATAGAGATAGCGGTGTAGTTATTTCCATGTGTAAAGAGATAGCTGTATAGATATTTCCATGTATATGCAAATAGCTGTGTATATATTTCCATTTTCATGCAGATAGCGGTGTACATATTTCCCTATTCAAACAGTTAGCGGTGTAGATATTTCCATGTTCATAAAGATAGCGGTGTATATATTTCCATGTTTATACAGATAGCGGTGAAGATGTATGCATGTTTACACAGATAGCGGTGTAGATATTTCCATGTATATACAGATAGCGGTGTAGATATTTCCATGTTTATACAGATAGCGGTGTAGATATCTCCTTCTTCATACAGATGGCGGTGTAGATATTTATATGTTCATACAGATAGCGGTGCAGATATGTCCATGTTCATACAGATGGCGGTGTAGATATTTCCATGTTCATACAGATTGCGGTGCAGATATTTCCATGTTCATCCAGATGGCTGTGTAGATATATCCATGTTCATACAGATGGCGGTGAAGATATTTCCATGTTCATACAGATAGCGGTGTAGATATTTCCATGTTCATACAGATAACGGTGTAGATATTTCCATGTTCATACAGATAGCGGTGTATGTATTTCCATGTTCATACAGATAGCGGTGTAGATATTTCCATGTTCATGCAGATGGCTGTGTAGATATATCCATGTTCATACAGATAGCGGTGTAGATATTTCCATGTTCATCCAGATGGCTGTGTAGCTATTTCCATGTTCATACAGATAGCCGTGTAGTTATTGCCATGTTCATACCGATAACTGTGCTGATACTTCCATGTTTATACAGGTAGCGGTGTACATATTTCCGTGTTTATACAGGTAGCGGTGTAGATATTTCCTTGTTCATACAGATTGCGGTGTAGATATTTCCATGTTCATACAGATAGCGGTGTAGTTATATTCCATGTGTAAAGAGATAGCTGTGTAGATATTTCCATATATATGCAGACAGCTGTGTAGACATTTCCATTTTCATGCAGATAGCGGTTTATATATTTCCCTGTTCAAACAGTTAGCGGTGTAGATATTTCCATGTTCATAAAGACAGCAGTGTAGATATTTCCATGTTTATACAGAAAGCGGTGAAGTTGTATGCATGTTTACACAGATAGCGGTGTAGATATTTCCATGTTCATCCAGATGGCTCTGTAGATATATCCATGTTCATACAGATAGCGGTGTAGATATTTCCATGTTCATACAGATAGCGGTGCAGATATTTCCATGTTCATCCAGATGGCTGTGTAGATATATACATGTTCATACAGATAGCGGTGTAGATATTTCCATGTTCATCCAGATGGCTGTGTAGCTATTTCCATGTTCATACAGATAGTGGTGAAGATATTTCCATGTTCATACAGATAGCGGTGTAGATATTTCCATGTTCATACAGATAGCCGTGTAGATATTGCCATGTTCATACCGATAGCGGTGCTGATACTTCCATGTTTATACAGGTAGCGGTGTACATATTTCCGTGTTTATACAGGTAGCGGTGTAGATATTTCCATGTTCATACAGATAGCAGTGTAGATATTTCCATGTTTATACAGATAGCGGTGTAGATATCTCCTTCTTAATACAGATGGCGGTGTAGATATTTATATGTTCATACAGATGGCGGTGCAGATATTTCCATGTTCATACAGATGGTGGTGTAGATATTTCCATGTTTATAGAGATAGCGGTGTAGTTATTTCCATGTGCAAAGAGATAGCTGTGTAGATATTTCCATGTATATGCAGATAGCTGTGTAGATATTTCCATTTTCATGCAGATAGCGGTGTAGATATTTCCATGTTCAAACAGATAGCGGTGTAGATATTTCCATGTTCACACAGATAGCGGTGTGGATATTTCCATGTTTATACCGATAGCAGTGAAGATGTATGCATGTTTACACAGATAGCGGTGTAGATATTTCCATGTTCATACAGATAGCGGTGTAGATATTTCCATGTTCATCCAGACGGCTGTGTAGACATATCCATGTTCATACAGATGGCGGTGAAGATATTTTCATGTTCATACAGATGGCTGTGTAGATATATCCATGTTCATACAGATGGCGGTGAAGATTTTTCCATGTTCATACAGATAGCAGTGCTGATATTTCCATGTTTATACAGGTAGCAGTGTAGATATTTCCATGTTTATACTGATAGCGGTGTAGATATTTCCATGTTTATACACATAGCGGTGTAGATATTTCCAAGTTTATACAGATAGCGGTGTAGATATCTCCATCTTAATACAGATGGCGGTGTAGATATTTATATATTCATACTGATGGCGGTGCAGATATTTCCATTTTCATACAGATGGCGGTGAAGATATTTCCATGTTCATTCAGATGGCGGTGCAGATATTTCCATGTTCATACAGATGGCGGTGTAGATATTTCCATGTTCATACAGATAGCGGTGTAGTTATTTCCATGTGTAAAGAGATAGTTGTGTAGATATTTCCATGTATATGCAGATAGCAGTGTAGACATTTCCATTTACATGCAGATAGCGGTGTATATATTTCCCTGTTCAAACAGTTAGCGGTGCAGATATTTCCATGTTCATAAAGATAGCAGTGTAGATATTTCCATGTTTATGCAGATAGCGGTGAAGATGTATGCATGTTTACACAGATAACGGTGTAGATATTTCCATGTTCATCCAGATGGCTCTGTAGATATATCCATGTTCATACAGATAGCGGTGTAGATATTTCCATGTTCATACAGATTGCGGTGCAGATATTTCCATGTTCATCCAGATGGCTGTGTAGATATATCCATGTTCATACAGATGGCGGTGAAGATATTTCCATGTTCATACAGATAGCGGTGTAGATATTTCCATGTTCATACAGATAACGGTGTAGATATTTCCATGTTCATACAGTTAGCGGTTTATTTATTTCCATGTTCATACAGATAGCGGTGTAGATATTTCCATGTTCATCCAGACGGGTGTGTAGACATATCCATGTTCATACAGATGGCGGTGAAGATATTTTCATGTTCATACAGATGGCTGTGTAGATATATCCATGTTCATACAGATGGCGGTGTAGATATTTCCATGTTCATACAGATAGCGGTGCTGATAATTCCATGTTCATACAGGTAGCAGTGTAGATATTTCCATGTTTATACTGATAGCGGTGTAGATATTTCCATGTTTATACACATAGCGGTGTAGATATTTCCAAGTTTATACAGATAGCGGTGTAGATATCTCCATCTTAATACAGATGGCGGTGTAGATATTTATATATTCATACTGATGGCGGTGCAGATATTTCCATTTTCATACAGATGGCGGTGAAGATATTTCCATGTTCATACAGATGGCGGTGCAGATACTTCCATGTTCATACTGATAGCGGTGCTGATATTTCCATGTTTAAACAGGTAGCGGTGTAGATATTTCCATGTTTATACAGATAGCATTGTAGATATTTCCATGTTTATACACATAGCGGTGTAGATATTTCCATGTTTATACAGATAGCGGTGTAGATAACTCCATCTTAATACAGATGGCGGTGTAGATATTTATATGTTCATTCAGATGGCGGTGCAGATATTTCCATGTTCATACAGATGGCGGTGTAGATATTTCCATGTTCATACAGATAGCGGTGTAGTTATTTCCATGTGTAAAGAGATAGCTGTGTAGATATTTCCATGTATATGCAGATAGCTGTGTAGACGTTTCCATTTACATGCAGATAGCGGTGTATATATTTCCCTGTTCAAACAGTTAGCGGTGCAGATATTTCCATGTTCATAAAGATAGCAGTGTAGATATTTCCATGTTTATGCAGATAGCGGTGAAGATGTATGCATGTTTACACAGATAGCGGTGTAGATATTTCCATGTTCATCCAGATGGCTCTGTAGATATATCCATGTTCATACAGATAGCGGTGTAGATATTTCCATGTTCATACAGATTGCGGTGCAGATATTTCCATGTTCATCCAGATGGCTGTGTAGATATATCCATGTTCATACAGATGGCGGTGAAGATATTTCCATGTTCATACAGATAGCGGTGTAGATATTTCCATGTTCATACAGATAACGGTGTAGATATTTCCATGTTCATACAGATAGCGGTGTATTTATTTCCATGTTCATACAGATAGCGGTGTAGATATTTCCATGTTCATGCAGATGGCTGTGTAGATATATCCATGTTCATACAGATAGCGGTGTAGATATTTCCATGTTCATCCAGATGGCAGTGTAGCTAATTCCATGTTCATACAGATAGCCGTGTAGTTATTGCCATGTTCATACCGATAACGGTGCTGATACTTCCATGTTTATACAGGTAGCGGTGTACATATTTCCGTGTTTATACAGGTAGCGGTGTAGATATTTCCTTGTTCATACAGATTGCGGTGTAGATATTTCCATGTTTATACAGATAGCGGTGTAGTTATCTCCTTCTTAGTACAGATGGCGGTGTAGATATTTATATGTTCATACAGATGGCGGTGCAGATATTTCCATGTTCATACAGATGGTGGTGTAGATATTTCCATGTTCATACAGATAGCGGTGTGGATATTTCCATGTTTATACAGATAGCGGTGAAGATGTATGCATGTTTACACAGATAGCGGTGTAGATATTTCCATGTTCATACAGATAGCGGTGTAGATATTTCCATGTTCCTCCAGAAGGCTGTGTAGTCACATCCATGTTCATACAGATGGCTGTGAAGATATTTCCATGTTCATACAGATGGCTGTGTAGATATATCCATGTTCATACAGATGGCGGTGAAGATTTTTCCATGTTCATACAGATGGCGGTGTAGATATTTCCATGTTCATACAGATAGCGGTGCTGATATTTCCATGTTTATACAGGTATCAGTGTAGTTATTTCCATGTTTATACAGATAGCAGTGTAGATATTTCCTTGTTTATACACGTAGCGGTGTAGATATTTCCATGTTTATACAGATAGCGTTGTAGATATCTCCATCTTAATACAGATGGCGGTGTAGATATTTATATGTTCATACAGATGGCGGTGCAGGTATTTCCATGTTCATACAGATGGCGGTGAAGATATTTCCATGTTCATACAGATGGCGGTGTATATATTACCATGTTTATAGAGATAGCGGTGTAGTTATTTCCATGTGTAAAGAGATAGCTGTGTAGATATTTCCATGTATATGCAGATAGCTGTGTAGATATTTCCATTTTCATGCAGATAGCGGTGTAGATATTTCCATGTTTATAAAGATAGCGGTGAAGATGTATGCATGTTTACACAGATAGCGGTGTAGATATTTCCATGTTCATCCAGAAGGCTGTGTAGATATATCCATGTTCATCCAGATGGCTGTGTAGATATATCCATGTTCATACAGATGGCAGTGAAGATATTTCCATGTTCATACAGATATCGGTGTAGATATTTCCATGTTTATACAGATAGCGGTGTAGATATTTCCATGTCTATACAGGTAGCGGTGTAGGTATTTCCATGTTTATACAGATAGCGGTGTAGATATTTCCATGTTTATACAGGTAGCGTTGTAGGTATTTCCATGTTTATACAGATAGCGGTGTAGATATCTTCATCTTAATACAGATGGCGGTGTAGATATTTATATGTTCATAAAGATGGCGGTGCAGATATTTCCATGTTCATACAGATGGCCGTGTAGATATTTCCATGTTTATAGAGATAGCGGTGTAGTTATTTCCATGTGTAAAGAGATAGCTGTGTAGATATTTCCATGTATGTGCAGATAGAAGTGTAGATATTTCCATTTTCATGCAGATAGCGGTGTAGATATTTCCATGTTTATACAGATAGCGGTGTAGATATCTCCATCTTAATACAGATGGTGGTGTAGATATTTATATGTTCATACAGATGGCGGTGCAGATATTTCCATGTTCATACAGATTGCGGTGTAGATATTACCATGTTTATAGAGATAGCGGTGTAGTTATTTCCTTGTGTAAAGAGATAGCTTTATAGATATTTCCATGTATATGCAGATAGCTGTGTAGATATTTCCATTTTTATGCAGATAGCGGTGTAGATATTTCCATGTTCAAACAGATAGCGGTGTAGATATTTCCATGTTCATCCATATAGCGGTGTAGATATTTCCATGTTCATCCAGATGGCTGTGTAGCTATTTCCATGTTCATACAGATAGTGGTGTAGATGTTTCCATATTCATACAGATAGCGGTGTAGATATTTCCATGTTCGTACAGATTGCGATGTTGATATTTCCATATTTATACACGTTGCAGTGTAGATATTTCCATGTTTATACAGATAGCGGTGTAGGTATTTCCATGTTCATACAGATAGCGGTGTGGATATTTCCATGTTTATACAGATAACGGTGTAGATATCTCCATCTTAATACAGATGGCGGTGTAGTTATTTATATGTTCATACAGATGGCGGTGCAGATATTTCCATGTTCATACAGATGGCGGTGTAGATATTTCCATGTTTATAGAGATAGCGGTGTACTTATTTCCATGTGTAAAGAGATAGCTGTATAGATATTTCCATGTATATGCAGATAGCTGTGTAGATATTTCCATTTTCATGCAGATAGCGTTGTAGATATTTCCATGTTCAAACAGATAGCGGTGTTGACATTTCCATGTTCATACAGATAGCAGTGTAGATATTTCCATGTTTATAAAGATAGCGGTGAAGATGTATGCATGTTTACACAGATAGCGGTGTAGATATTTCCATGTTCATGCAGATAGCGGTGTAGATATTTCCATGTTCATCCAGATGGCTTTGTAGACATATCCATGTTCATACAGATGGCGGTGAAGATATTTCCATGTTCATACAGATAGCGGTGTAGATATTTCCATGTTCATACAGATTGCGGTGTAGACATTTCCATGTTCATACAGATGGCTGTGTAGATATATCCATGCTCATACAGATGGCAGTGAAGATATTTCCATGTTCATACAGATGGCGGTGTAGATATTTCCATGTTCATACCGTTAGCGGTGCTGATATTTCCATGTTCATACAGGTAGCTGTGTAGATATTTCCATGTTTACACAGATAGCAGTGTAGATATTTCTATGTTTATACACATAGCGGTGTAGATATTTCCATGTTTATACAGATAGCGGTGCTGATATTTCCATGTTTATGCAGATAGCGGTGTAGATATCTCCATCTTAATACAGATGGCGGTGTAGATATTTATATGTTCATAAAGATGGCGGTGCAGATATTTCCATGTTCATACAGATGGCCGTGTAGATATTTCCATGTTTATAGAGAGAGCGGTGTAGTTATTTCCATGTGTAAAGGGATAGCTGTGTAGATATTTCCATGTATGTGCAGATAGCTGTGTAGATATTTACATTTTCATGCAGATAGCGGTGTAGATATTTCCATGTTCAAACAGATAGCGGGGTAGATATTTCCATGTTCATACAGATAGCGGTGTAGATATTTCCATGTTTATAAAGATAGCGGTGAAGATGTATGCATGTTTACACAGATAGCGGTGTAGATATTTCCATGTTCATACAGAAAAAGGTGTAGATATTTCCATGTTTATACAGCTAGCGGTGAAGATGTATGCATGTTTACACAGATAGCGGTGTAGATAATTCCATGTTCATCCAGATGGCTGTGTAGATATATCCATGTTCATACAGATAGCGGTGTAGATATTTCCATGTTCATACAGATAGCGGTGCAGATATTTCCATGTTCATCCAGATGGCTGTGTAGATATATCCATGTTCATACAGATGGCGGTGAAGATATTTCCATGTTCATACAGATAGCGGTGTAGATATTTCCATGTTCATACAGATAGCGGTGTAGATATTTCCATGTCCATAAATATATCGGTGTATGTATTTCCATGTTCATACAGATAGCGGTGTAGATATTTCCATGTTCATCCAGTTGGCTGTGTTGATATATCCATGTTCATACCGATAGCGGTGCTGATATTTCCACGTTCATACAGGTAACTGTGTAGATATTTCCATGTTTATACAGATAGCGGTGTAGATATTTCCATGTTTATACACATAGCGGTGTAGATATTAACATGTTTATACTGATAGCGGTGTAGTTATATCCATCTTAATACAGATGGCGGTGTAGATATTTATATGTTCATACAGGTGGCGGTGCAGTTATTTCCATGTTCATACAGATGGCTGTGTAGATATTACCATGTTTATAGAGATAGCGGTGTAGTTATTTCCATGTGTAAAGAGATAGCTGTATAGATATTTCCATGTATATGCAAATAGCTGTGTATATATTTCCATTTTCATGCAGATAGCGGTGTACATATTTCCCTATTCAAACAGTTAGCGGTGTAGATATTTCCATGTTCATAAAGATAGCGGTGTATATATTTCCATGTTTATACAGATAGCGGTGAAGATGTATGCATGTTTACACAGATAGCGGTGTAGATATTTCCATGTATATACAGATAGCGGTGTAGATATTTCCATGTTTATACAGATAGCGGTGTAGATATCTCCTTCTTCATACAGATGGCGGTGTAGATATTTATATGTTCATACAGATAGCGGTGCAGATATGTCCATGTTCATACAGATGGCGGTGTAGATATTTCCATGTTCATACAGATTGCGGTGCAGATATTTCCATGTTCATCCAGATGGCTGTGTAGATATATCCATGTTCATACAGATGGCGGTGAAGATATTTCCATGTTCATACAGATAGCGGTGTAGATATTTCCATGTTCATACAGATAACGGTGTAGATATTTCCATGTTCATACAGATAGCGGTGTATGTATTTCCATGTTCATACAGATAGCGGTGTAGATATTTCCATGTTCATGCAGATGGCTGTGTAGATATATCCATGTTCATACAGATAGCGGTGTAGATATTTCCATGTTCATCCAGATGGCTGTGTAGCTATTTCCATGTTCATACAGATAGCCGTGTAGTTATTGCCATGTTCATACCGATAACTGTGCTGATACTTCCATGTTTATACAGGTAGCGGTGTACATATTTCCGTGTTTATACAGGTAGCGGTGTAGATATTTCCTTGTTCATACAGATTGCGGTGTAGATATTTCCATGTTCATACAGATAGCGGTGTAGTTATATTCCATGTGTAAAGAGATAGCTGTGTAGATATTTCCATATATATGCAGACAGCTGTGTAGACATTTCCATTTTCATGCAGATAGCGGTTTATATATTTCCCTGTTCAAACAGTTAGCGGTGTAGATATTTCCATGTTCATAAAGACAGCAGTGTAGATATTTCCATGTTTATACAGAAAGCGGTGAAGTTGTATGCATGTTTACACAGATAGCGGTGTAGATATTTCCATGTTCATCCAGATGGCTCTGTAGATATATCCATGTTCATACAGATAGCGGTGTAGATATTTCCATGTTCATACAGATAGCGGTGCAGATATTTCCATGTTCATCCAGATGGCTGTGTAGATATATACATGTTCATACAGATAGCGGTGTAGATATTTCCATGTTCATCCAGATGGCTGTGTAGCTATTTCCATGTTCATACAGATAGTGGTGAAGATATTTCCATGTTCATACAGATAGCGGTGTAGATATTTCCATGTTCATACAGATAGCCGTGTAGATATTGCCATGTTCATACCGATAGCGGTGCTGATACTTCCATGTTTATACAGGTAGCGGTGTACATATTTCCGTGTTTATACAGGTAGCGGTGTAGATATTTCCATGTTCATACAGATAGCAGTGTAGATATTTCCATGTTTATACAGATAGCGGTGTAGATATCTCCTTCTTAATACAGATGGCGGTGTAGATATTTATATGTTCATACAGATGGCGGTGCAGATATTTCCATGTTCATACAGATGGTGGTGTAGATATTTCCATGTTTATAGAGATAGCGGTGTAGTTATTTCCATGTGCAAAGAGATAGCTGTGTAGATATTTCCATGTATATGCAGATAGCTGTGTAGATATTTCCATTTTCATGCAGATAGCGGTGTAGATATTTCCATGTTCAAACAGATAGCGGTGTAGATATTTCCATGTTCACACAGATAGCGGTGTGGATATTTCCATGTTTATACCGATAGCAGTGAAGATGTATGCATGTTTACACAGATAGCGGTGTAGATATTTCCATGTTCATACAGATAGCGGTGTAGATATTTCCATGTTCATCCAGACGGCTGTGTAGACATATCCATGTTCATACAGATGGCGGTGAAGATATTTTCATGTTCATACAGATGGCTGTGTAGATATATCCATGTTCATACAGATGGCGGTGAAGATTTTTCCATGTTCATACAGATAGCAGTGCTGATATTTCCATGTTTATACAGGTAGCAGTGTAGATATTTCCATGTTTATACTGATAGCGGTGTAGATATTTCCATGTTTATACACATAGCGGTGTAGATATTTCCAAGTTTATACAGATAGCGGTGTAGATATCTCCATCTTAATACAGATGGCGGTGTAGATATTTATATATTCATACTGATGGCGGTGCAGATATTTCCATTTTCATACAGATGGCGGTGAAGATATTTCCATGTTCATTCAGATGGCGGTGCAGATATTTCCATGTTCATACAGATGGCGGTGTAGATATTTCCATGTTCATACAGATAGCGGTGTAGTTATTTCCATGTGTAAAGAGATAGTTGTGTAGATATTTCCATGTATATGCAGATAGCTGTGTAGACATTTCCATTTACATGCAGATAGCGGTGTATATATTTCCCTGTTCAAACAGTTAGCGGTGCAGATATTTCCATGTTCATAAAGATAGCAGTGTAGATATTTCCATGTTTATGCAGATAGCGGTGAAGATGTATGCAAGTTTACACAGATAACGGTGTAGATATTTCCATGTTCATCCAGATGGCTCTGTAGATATATCCATGTTCATACAGATAGCGGTGTAGATATTTCCATGTTCATACAGATTGCGGTGCAGATATTTCCATGTTCATCCAGATGGCTGTGTAGATATATCCATGT